>NC_061511.1:57222912-57241688 GCF_022539505.1 Lolium rigidum | reverse complement strand
GTGTAGATAAAATACCCTTGGGCCCCACCTGTCAGGTGGCCCAACGGGTTGAGTCAAACCCGAGCCGCCCCAACCGGCTCGGTCGGACTCAGACGCGCTCCTCCTCTCCTCTCTCGTGAAACCCTAATCTCTCTCGCGACGCGGTGGTCGCCTGCGCCGTCGCCGCTTTGTTCCGGCCACCTCCGGCCATCTCTGGCGGTGAGATGGGGCGCATCTGCACCGCCTCGTGACGGCGCACCAGATCATCGGCATCGATCTGGTCCTTGCCGCCCCCTTCGCCGATCCCCGTCGTGTTCGTCCGCTCGATGGTGCGGTGCTCATCGGCGCCTCTGGTGTGATGGCGCCGCCGTGGCCTTCGCCACCGTGGTGCGGGGTGCTGCGGCGCTAAACGGAGCCTGGCCTGGCCTAGCCAGGTGCCACCATGCTCTCGGCGCGCGCCGCCGTGGCCGCCATGGCTGCGCCAGTCGTCTGCTCGCCCCAGGTACGCGCGCCACCTCTCTCTTACCCCATGTGCTTGTTCTTCTTCCTCTTCTACGAGCTCTGGCCATGGCTTCCCTCCTCGTGGAGGGGCCTGCCGTGCTGTTGCTGCTGCTCTGCTGGCCATGGCTGCTGTGCTTGCTTGCTATGTGCATATTGCTGGCTCTCTGCTCTCTGGCCTTGGCCATGGTCGCCATGGCCATGCCAGAGCTTGCGTTACTGCTGTGTGCAGCTCTTGCTATGCTATCGATTACTTGCTTAATTTCCCCTACGTAGCTCTTGTTCTTGTTACTTAGCTCGCCAGATGCTCAAGTGTGTTCATATCTGCTTGCTCATGAGCATCTAGTAATGCTCATGGCTTGCCAAATTACTACTGGTCATGTTACAGTTAATTCAATTTGCTTGCTTAGTGGCTCTGGTTGTTGTGATGGCTTAATTATATGTGTGTGTGCCATCCATGTCTAGTTTGATCCAGTGATACATCATGTATTTGATGTGCTTCTGGATACAATTACAATTCATCCATTTGTTTATCTGTGAAGCAATTGTTGGTTAACTGTGGCCATTTAATTATCTGTCCATGCTCTGTTGCTCAGTGATGCCCTAACATACACTGGCATGCTATAGCAAGCTTTGATGATCATGTGATCATCAACAGCTGGTCATTGGATTGCTTACCTGTTGCCTGTGCCTTGCTGTTACTTATCTCTGTGTATGTGTGTGGCACAGATCAGTGCTGGTGCTTGCTCAAGCATCAGCTGATGCTTGCAGTGATCCTCTGTATCATGTGCATGGTTCTGGTAACTTGGTTACTTGTATAATTCATTTATCTGTATTACCTTGCTTTATTTGATGGATAAATGATGTGAACTGTGATACAGTGATGATCATATCAATTGATTGGCTTGGGCTAGAGGGATGCCAACAGTGGTTGGGAACCCTAGCTCCACTTTGAACCCAATGCGGGTGATGATATTTGTGCTTGGCTTGGTGGTTTGGCTGTTTTAGGGGTTGAGGTGACTCTGGCAGTAATCATATGCTGCCCTAGGGTAGCTCCCCTCTTGTTGGCTTGCTGTGGCTCACTAAATGCTTTCTGGGTGATCCATTTATTGGATTGCCAGTAGCCCTTGATGTTGAAATCAAATAGACAAGGATTTGTCTATGTCTGATGGCCTGAATAGCTGTAGGTGCTAAGTGTGTAGCTAGGCTAGCTTGTGCTCTCATCTTTTGCTGGATTTCTTCAGTTATGCATTGATTGTCATAGTTGTTGTTCCCATTAGATGATTTACCAGTGGCCTTACTGCTCTTGCTTGCACCATATGGCTTAGTAGCCAGATGATGACACAAATTGGGTATCACACCCTTTTGCTTGTGTGTGATAGGTGCATATGCTTATATATGAACAAAACCATCTGGTTTGTTCATGATGATTTGTATACCTCACTCCAGCTCCTAGAATTGGATGTTGGTGTAGAGGTTTTGCTTCTGTGTTGATCTTTTGGTTGATTTGCTTGCCCTGCTCCTCCTGGTGAGCTTGTGAAGCTTGATTTATTTCAGTGGTGTGATGGAGCAGGTTGAACAGTGAAGCTGTTCTTCCTGTTCAAGCTATTCTTGGTGTTCTTTGTGTTCTTGGTGGCTTACCAGTGCAGTTCTGTCGATGGAATGATCTAGGGTTTACTGTGGCAAGTTTTATATGCTCCAGGCTTTGCTCTGTTGCTCGACAGCACTACCTGCAGCTTGTGGTGACTCACTCTGGTCTTGTGTGTTGTTACACATGCACACTGCCTTGTGTGTGTATGCAAATCCAGCTTGGGACTTGTGCTGTGGAGAGATCAGCTCGGCAGCTTGATCATATCCTCTCTATTCCAGATTTCTTCTAACCTGCCAAGTGGCTTTGCCACTTGGCTTAATTCCTTGTTTGGTTTTGTGTGTGTGTGTGTGTGCAGGGATCAAGAAGATGCTCAAGATGAACTCAAGATCATCTTTGATCAAGAAATTCATGAAGATCACAATGTAGTTTAGGTCATTTGAATAACTTGTAATTTTCCTTTTTCTTTTTCTATTTCTTCAATTCTTGTAATGTGTTGTAAATTCATAATTCTATTCTGAATATTGTAAAGACAATGTATTATGTGTATGATTATCAATAAAGCTCAAGTTTCTCTCTATTGAGCTTTATGAAATTGTTGTATTAATTATATTCTTGATTAATGATATTTATTTGTTAAATTATCTCAAGTTTGAATTATGTGATAATCATTTGATGTTTGAATTTGAAATTCAAATTCAAATTTGGTTTGAATTTATCCAAACAACTTAACTTATAAATCAATCATGCAACTTATGATTTCAATGCAATTCCACTTCTCTCTTCTCAAAACCCTAATTTAGACAAGTAGGAACAAGTTCATCGCACTCTCGAAACCCTAACTCTGTAGGATGTCGAGAGAGAAACCTGTCCCCCTTCGATGCAGTTTTGTTTTAAAAGCGCAAAATTTCCCGTAATTTACAATGCAATGCACATCCCTTTCTAAAATCTACCCCTCGATCGTCTCAAAACCTGGGACATTACAACGAAGCAGTTTCAACCTTCGCCATGAACATTAAGAGTAAAGCTAAGAACACATGTGTTCATATGCAACAGCGGAGCGTGTCTCTCTCCCAAACAAAGAATGCTAGGATCCGATTTTATTCAAACAAAAACAAAAATAAAAACATACAGACGCTCCAAGTAAAGCACATAAGATGTGACGGAATAAAAATATAGTTTTACTAGAGGTGACCTGATAAGTTGTCCATGAAGAAGGGATGCCTTGGGCATCCCCAAGCTTAGATGCTTGAGTCTTCTTGAAATATGCAGGGATGAACCACGGGGGCATCCCCAAGCTTAGAGTTTTCACTCTTCTTGATCGTATTGTATCATCCTCCTCTCTTGATCCTTGAAAACTTCGTCCACACCAAACTCAAAACAAACTCATTAGAGGGTTAGTGCATAATCAAAAATTCACATATTCAGAGGTGACATAATCATTCTTAACACTTCTGGACATTGCACAAAGCTACTGAAAGTTAGTGGAACAAAGAAATCCATCAAACATAGCAAAACAGGCAATGCGAAATAAAAGGCAGAATTTGTCAAAACAGAATGGTCCGTAAAGACGAATTTTTCTGGGGCACTTAACTGGCTCAGATGAAAAAGCTCAAATTGAATGAAAGTTGCGTACATATCTGAGGATCACGCACGCAAATTGGCAGATTTTTCTAAATTACCTACAGACGGGGCTGCTCAATTTCGTGATAGTAAGAAATATGTTTCTGCGCAGTAATCCAAATCTAGTATCAACCCTACTATCAAAGACTTTACTTGGCACAACAATGCAATAAAATAAAGATAAGGAGAGGTTGCTACAGTAGTAACAACTTCCAAGACACAACAAAACAGTAGCAAAATAAAAACATGGGTTATCTCCCAATAAGTGCTTTCTTTATAGCCATTAAGATGGGCTCAGTAATTTTAATGATGCTCTCATGAAAATAGAAAATGAAGCAAAAGGAGCATCAAGAAGCAAATTCAAAACAAATTTAAGCCTAACCCGCTTCCTATGCATAGGAATCTTGTACACATATAAATTCATGAAGATCAAAGTGACAAGCATTGGAAGATAAAACACGAGTAACTTCAAAATTTTCAGCATGTAGAGAGGTGTTTTAGTACCATGAAAATTTCTACAACCATATTTTCCTCTCTCATAATAATTTCCAATAGCATCATGAACAAACTCAACAATATAACTATCACATAAAGCATTCTTATTCACATGCATAAAAGTGTCATTACTCTCCACATAAGCATAATCAATTTTATTAGTAATAGTGGGAGTAAAACTATCACAACCATCATTGTGTAATCATCATAAATGGGAGGCAAAGTGTCATCAAAGTAAATTTCCTCCTCCATGCTTGGGGGACTAAAAATATCATACTCATTAAAACCAGTTTCCCTAAGCTTAGAATTTTCCATAGCATTAGCAACAATGGTGTTTAAAGCATTCATACTAATAACATTGCCATTAGCATGCATATAAAGTTCCATAGGTTTTTTAATTTTCTCTTCAAACACCTCATGTCCTAACTCAAGATAAATACTATAAAGATCTCTAATTTTTTTGTTGTTTTCCATTAAGCCTAACTAGTGAAATCACACAACTTAGTGTTCTCAGGAGTGTTCATTTTAACAGTAGTAAATAAGTAAACTAAATAAAGTAGAGTAAATGCAAGTAACTATTTTTTATGTTTTTGATATAAAGAACGCAAACAAGACGGTAAATAAAGTAAAGCAAGTAACTAATTTTTTTGTATTTTTGATATAGAAAGCAAACAAAGCAGTAAAATAAAATAAAGTAAAGCAAGACAAAAACAAAGTAAAGAGATTGGATGTGGGAGACTCCCCTTGCAGCGTGTCTTGATCTCCCTGGCAACGGTGCCAGAAAAAGAGCTTGATACGCGTAAAGCACACGTCCGTTGGGAACCCCAAGAGGAAGGTGTGATGCGTACATCAGCAAGTTTTCTCTCAGTAAGAAACCAAGGTTATTGAACCAGTAGGAGTTAAGGATCACGTGAAGGTTGTTGGTGACGGAGTGTAGTGTGGCGCAACACTAGGGATTCCGGCGCCAACGTGGAACCTGCACAACACAATCAAGATACTTTGCCCCAACGTAACAGTGAGGTTGCCAATCTCACCGGCTTGCTGTAAACAAAGGATTAAAAGTATAGTGTGGAAGATGATGTTTGTTTGCGAAGAACAGTAAAGAACAATGTTTGCAGTAGATTGTATTCAGATGTAAAAGAATGGACCGGGATCCACAGTTCACTAATGGTGTCTCTCCAATAAGAAATAGCATGTTGGGTGAACAAATTACAGTTGGGCAATTGACAAATAGAGAGGGCATAACAATGCACATACATATCATGATGACTACTATGAGATTTAATCAGGGCATTACGACAAAGTACATAGACCGCTATCCAGACATGCATCTATGCCTAAAAAGTCCACCTTCGGGTTAGCATCCGCACCCCTTCCAGTATTAAGTTGCAAACAACGAGACAATTGCATTAAGTATGGTGCGTAATGTAATCAACACAAATATCCTTAGACAAAGCATTGGTGTTTTATCCCTAGTGGCAACAGACACATCCACAACCTTAGAACTTTCACGTCATCGTCCTGCATTCAATGGAGGCATGAACCCACTATCGAGCATAAATACTCCCTCTTGGAGTCACAAGTATCAACTTGGCCAGAGCCTCTACTAGCAATGGAGAGCATGCAAGATCATAAACAACACATATATGATAGATCAATAATCAACTTGACATAGTATTTCATATTCATCGGATCCCAACAAACACAACATGTAGCATTACAAATAGATGATATTGATCATGATAGGCAGCTCACAAGATCTAAACATGATAGCATATGAGGAGAAGACAACCATCTAGCTACTGCTATGGACCCATAGTCCAATGAGGAACTACTCACACATCAATCCGGAGGTGATCATGGCGATGAAGAGTCCTCCAGGAGATGATTCCCCTCTCCGGCAGGGTGCCGGAGGCGATCTCCTGAATCCCCCCGAGATGGGATTGGTGGCGGCTGCGTCTCTAGAAGGTTTTCCGTATCGTGGCTCTCGGTACAGGGGTTTTCGCGACGGAGGCTATAAGTAGGCGGAAGGGCAGCGTCGGTGGGCTGACGAGGGGCCCACACCATAGGGCGGCGCGAGACCCCCTTTGGCCGCGCGGCCCTATGGTGGCGGCGCCTCGTCGCCCCACTTCGTATCCCCTTCGGTCATCTGGAAGCTTCGTGGAAAAATAAGACCGTGGGCGTTGATTTCGTCCAATTCCGAGAATATTTCCTTTGTATGATTTCTGAAACAAAAAACAACAGAAAACAACAACTGGCTCTTCGACATCTCGTCAATAGGTTAGTGCCGGAAAATGCATATAAATGATGTAAAGTGTGTATAAAACATGTGAGTATCATCATAAAAGTAGCATGGAACATAAGAAATTATAGATACGTTTGAGACGTATCAGTGATCTTCTCCATCAGCCCAACTATTGGCAATTTCCATAAGCTTGGTGATAGTTTTCAGCTTTTTCCGGCCGAGTTCCTCGATGTAAGATTCTCGTCGGATGCCATCACTGAAGGCGTCAATCGCCCTGTGAACGGAGACATCTTCGGCAGCGTTCAGAAGTTTATTGAAACGTCCAATGTACGCGCGCATCGATTCCTTCGGCTTGTGATGGCATTGGTGTAATTCTTCAATTCCAATGGCTTTTATATGTGGCCTAGAAATTTTTGACAAAATCAGCGACTAGGTTTCCCAGGACCTAATGGACCCCTTCGGCTGGCCTCTCAGCCATGCTCGTGCCGAATCTTTCAGGTAGAGTTGTAGACATTGCATTTCCACCACTTGATTTCCCTTGTATAAGATCACGATTTGTAGATAATCATCTATCCAAGATCTAGGCTCCTGCTGACCGTCATATTTGGCGGCATCAGTAGGAGTAGGCTTGAATCTCTTCGGTGGCATCGCCTCCTTAATCTTTTTTCTTAGACAATCGGCACCTCGGATTTCGCCATCATACTCTTGAGTTTCCTCGAAATCATCGTTGTCATAGCCTTCTCTTGCAGCATGTCGATGGCGATCTTTGTCAATTTAACTCTACGTGATGTCGTCGTGGGCATCTTTTGAACGATGCTTAGATCCGCTACCTTGATGCGTAGTTTTCTCTTTTCTAGGAGTAAGCTTATCTCCAAGGATCGCAAGAATTTCCAAGGCGCCCCTATGAGCTTGCGCCATCAGATCATTGGACGTTGGCTGGTTATTGATCAAATAAGTTGTGAGGTTGGCTGTTGCCCCTTTGATAGTGTTTGGCCTGACCATGCCCGCAGTGTCCATAGTCATGAAATAGTTGGAGATATTCGAGGTAATCTCCCTTGCATCGGCCTCTAAGAGGCGAGGGATTCGCAGCCGAAATCTCCCCTGACCTTGATTGCTGCGAGACGCGCTCCCATGCGAAGGTAGCCCCCTTCATCGTTCGCTTGATTGATCGGCTGCCTGCCGGCACCGATTGAGGTCAGCTTGCTCATTAGCTAACCGAACTCAATTCTTCTCTAGAATATCTTTGTATGCGTTGAGAGTTCCTACCGAAGCTCTAGCAAGAATCTGAGTGTTATTGGTTATGGCGTTGCGAGCAATCTCCCACTCTTCCTCAGTGATGGTGTAAGCGCTATCGCCATTGTTGGCGCTGGCTTCGATATTGCTACGTCCACCACGATTGACACGTGGGGTGCGCTCGCCTTCAGAGAGTTTGACTCTCGTAACAGGGTTGATGATAGCATAAATTTGGTGGTGGGCCGCTTTCGAGGTGGTCGCCCTAGTGATGCTATCGATACTTTCTTCGTCGGAGGAGTACTTGGCGCTGCAGACGAAAGGTGTATCGTTCGAGCTTAGCCCATGCCTAGTGTCGCAGTTGAGGCAGTAGTATGATGTTAGATCTGATGATCTAGAATAGTCAAATCCAACAGACATAGATGATGTGGAACAACGCGAAGATGTCGATGGAGAAGATGTTGGAGTCGACACCGATAATGTAGCCGATAGATCGACTGTGATCGGGGATGAAGCGGTTGATGCAGCAGTTGATGAAGCCGCAGTTCTTGATGTACTGGGAGCAAACGGGCCAGGGAGCCGAAGGATTCCCTCAGAGTCGACACAGAAGTGAACGCTCCCGAACGTCATGTCCATCCCGCCGCATAGGCCTGAGAAGGTCGAACACGGCGTGTCGCTGTGCGAAGTAAACTCGAAAAGGACCCAAAACGAATCGAGTTCCCCGAGCTTGGTGATGATGGAGCCGACGATGATGTCGGTGATGTCGGAGAATAGATAGCCGACATGATCGGAGCAGCCGATGAAGTACCTTGTACCAGCAAGTTTCCCACAGATAACGCCAATTGATGAGTGTGCTCCTCGGCAATGCCCACCATGAGTGGCTTAGGGTTGACAAAATCCTGCAGACTAGCACGAGACATCGGATACCAAACAAACGGGGAGAGAGATTTACCCAGGTTGATGAGGTAAAACCCTTACTTCGTGCTTGTTCGATCTTGATTATCGAATATATCGAGTTACAATGGAGTAGCCGATAGGATGCTATGGTCGACTCGCCGAGAGGCAAGGATTCTAGGTTTTTTAGCTCTAACTTGCGGTGGTTCTACGTATTGATGTTGTGTTGTTCGACAGGCCCCCTCGAGTGTCCTGTCCGAACTCGACTAGGTTACAATGAGATCTATTCTAGTCTTTCCTTTAGCGATATCTTCTTGCCTTGTTCATCAAGAATTCGTCTTCTAGTAGGTCTCCTTTGCTGGAACCGATGTACATGTCCACCTTAGTTGTTGGGCAATCTTCATGGGCCCCTAGTTGGGCCGGATGAGGTAGACTAATGTGAGATACCCGAAGGGTAATGCCCACATCACTATCTTTTATGGAGGGAATTTAATCGCCTGGAGTACTCGCAAACAGTCTACAATACATATCCAGGTCTAGCACCGAGTCAGAGTACAATGCTCTTGCTAATGAAACATCTGAGCTTGTTTGGGTACATTCATTATTTAAGGAACATTTAATTGTTCAAGCCCAACCTCCGGTGTTATGGTGTGATAATATTGGTGCTACATATTTGTCACCCAACCTAGTTTTCCATGAACGGACAAAGCATATTAAAGTTAACTTTCACTTTGTTTGTAAGCATGTGTCACATAAGCAACTTCAGATTCGGTTCATCTCTTCAAAGGATCAAGTTGCTAACATTTTCACTAACCCACTCACTTTACCGTTGTATAAGCATTGTAAGGGCAACCTCAATATTTCACTAGTTGAGATTGAGTGAGGGTGTTGGAATACATATTTGTAAACTTATATAATATTGTATCTGTACACATTACATAATAAGAAAGTTCTTACCTGACGAGGCACGTTGGGCCGGCTATTCTCTTTTCTTGTACTGTCTACATGGTGCGTAAAAGTCAATCTAGCCGTTCGACTCTCTTATCCCGCAACCTCGTGATGTCTACTCACACTTCTTTTCCTGTAGACAGTGTTGGGCCTCCAAGAGCAGAGGTTTGTAGAACAGCAGCAAGTTTTCCCTTAAGTGGATCACCCAAGGTTTATCGAACTCGGGGAGGAAGAGGTCAAAGATATCCCTCTCAAGCAACCCTGCAATCACGATACAAGAAGTCTCTTGTGTCCCCAACACACCTAATACACTTGTCAGATGTATAGGTGCACTAGTTTGGCGAAGAGATAGTGAAATACAAGTGGTATGAATGAATATGAGTGGTAATAACAATCTGAATAAAATATGGCAGTGAGTAAACATGCAACAAAATAGTAAACAAACGGAGATTCGATGCTTGGAAACAAGGCCTAGGGATCCTACTTTCACTAGTGGACACTCTCAACACTGATCACATAATAAAACCACTCTACACTCTCTTGTTGGATGACAAACACCATTAATTGTGTAGGGCTACAAGAGCACCTCAATGCCGGAGTTAACAAGCTCCACAACATTCGATGTTCGTATTTAAATAACCTTAGAGTGCATGATAGACCAACGCAATTATACCGAGTACTAACATAGCATGCACACCATCACCGACAGACTATGAAAGGGGGAATAAATCACATCAATACCATCATAGTAATAGTTAACTTCATAATCTACAAGAGATCACAATCATAGCATATACCAAGTACTTCATGATGCACACACTGTCAACATTACATCATGGAGGAGGAATAGACTACTTTAATAACATCACTAGAGTAGCACATAGGTGATATTCAACTAGATCACAAAGAGAGAGAGAGAGATGAACCACATAGCTACAGCGGAGCCCTCAACCCCGGGGGTGAATTACTCCTTCCTCATCATGGAGACAACGATGGCGGTGAAGATGGCGGTGGAGACGGCGGTGGACATGACTCCGGGGGCAATTCCCCGTCCCGGTAGGGTGCCGGAACAGAGACTTCTGTCCCCCGAATTGGAGTTTCGCGATGGCGGCGGCTCTGGAAGGTTTTCTGGAGTTTCGTCAATCGGTGTCGAAGATTTAGGTCACGAGGCATCTTATAGGCGAAGAGGCGGAGTCGGAAGAGTCCCGAGGGGCCACCTCACACTAGGGGGGCGCGCCCCCCTGGGCCGCGCCGCCCACACGTGTGGGGCCCCCAGGGCACCCCTCTGGTCCCTCTATGACTTTATGGAAGGTTCCGGGAAAAATAAGATGTTGGGAATTGATTTCGTCCGATTCCGAGAATATTTCCTTTGTAGGATTTCTGAAAGCAAAAACAGCAGAAAACAACAACTGGCACTTCGGCATCTTGTCAATAGGTTAGTGCCGGAAAATGCATAAATATGACATAAAGTATGTATAAAACATGTAGGTATTGTCATAAAACAAGCATGGAACATAAGAAATTATCGATACGTTGGAGACGTATCAGCATCCCCAAGCTTAGTTCCTACTCGTCCCGAGTAGGTAAACGATAACAAAGATAATTTCTGAAGTGACATGCTATCATAATCTTGATCAATACTATTTGTAAAGAACATGTAATGAATGCAGCGATTCGAAGCAGTGGTAAAGACAATGAGTAAACAATTGAATCATATAGCAAAGACTTTTCATGAATAGTACTTTCAAGACAAGCATCAATAAGTCTTGCATAAGAGTTAACTCATAAAGCAATAGATTGTAAATAAAGGCATTGAAGCAACACAAAGGAAGATTAAGTTTCAGTGGTTGCTTTCAACTTGTAACATGTATATCTCATGGATAATTGTCAATGCAAAGTAATATGATGAATGCAAATATGCAAGCATGTAAGAATCAATGCACAGTTAACACAAGTGTTTGCTTCTTAAGATGGAGAGGAGTGGGTAAACTGACTCAACATAAAAGTAGAATAATGGCCCTTCGAAGAGGGAAGCATGGATTGCTATATTTGTGCTAGAGCTTCTATTTTGAAAACATAAAGAGAGCATAAAAGTAAATTTGAGAGGTGTTTGTTGTTGTCAACGAATGGTAGTGGGCACTCTAACCCCCTTGCCAGAAAAACCTTCAAAGAGCGGCTCCCATGAAACATTTTTATTTTTGGGTGGCACTCCTTCCAACCTTGCTTTCACAAACCATGGCTAACCGAATCCTCGGGTGCGTGCCAACAATCTCATACCATGAAGGAGTGCCTTTTTATTTTAGTTTTATTTAGATGACACTCCTCCCCACCTTTGCTTTCTCAAGCCATGGCTAACCGAATCCTCGGGTGCCGTCCAACAATCACATACCATGGAGGAGTGTCTAATTTTTGTAAAATTATGAAGGTTAATTAATTTGGGACTGGGAATCCCATTGCCAACTCTTTTTGCAAAATTATTGGATAAGCGGATGAAGCCACTAGTCCATTGGTGAAAGTTGCCCAACAAGATTGAAAGATAAACACCACATACTTCCTCATGAGCTATAAAACATTGACACAAATCAGAGATGATAAATTTTGAAGTGTTTAAAGATAGCACTCAAGCAATTTACTTTGGAATGGCAGAAAATACCATGTAGTAGGTAGGTATGGTGGACACAAATGGCATAGTTATTGGCTCAAGGATTTGGATGCACGAGAAGTAATCCCTCTCAGTACAAGGTTTAGGCTAGCAAGGTTATTTGAAGCAAACACAAGTATGAACCGGTACAACAAAACTCACATAAAAACATATTGCAAGCATTATAAAACTCTACACCGTCTTCCTTGTTGTTCAAACCCTTACTAGAAAATATCTAGACCTTAGAGAGACCAATCATGCAAACCAAATTTTAGCAAGCTCTATGTATTTCTTCACTAATAGGTGCAAAGTATATGATGCAAGAGCTTAAACATGATCCTTATGAGCACAACAATTGCCAAGTATCAGATTATTCAAGATATTATACCAAGTACTACATGTAGCATTTTCTGTTTCCAACCATATAACAATGAATGAAGCAGTTTCAACCTTCACCATGAACATTAAAAGCTAAGAACACATGTGTTCATATGAACCAGCGGAGCGTGTCTCTCTCCCACACAAGCATTTATTCAGAGAATGAAAATAACAAAAACGAAAATAAAAGCACACAGACGCTCCAAGTAAAGTACATAAGGTGTGACGGAATAAAAATATAGTTTCAAGAGAAGAAACCTGATAATTTGTCGATGAAGAAGGGGATGCCTTGGGCATCCCCAAGCTTAGATGCTTGAGTCTTCTTGAAACATGCAGGGATGAACCACGGGGGCATCCCCAAGCTTAGACTTTTTGCTCTTCTTAATCATATATCATCCTCTTCTCTTTCCCCTTGAAAACTTCCTCCACACCAAACTCGAAACAAACTCATTAGAGGGTTAGTGCATAATCAAAAATTCATATGTTCAGAGGTGACACATGTAGGATAACGTTGCATAGAAAACAAAAAATTTCCTACCGCGAACACGCAATCCAAGCCAAGATGCAATCTAGAAGACGGTAGCAACGAGAGGGTATCGAGTCTCACCCTTGAAGAGATTCCAAAGCCTACAAGATGAGGCTCTTGTTGCTGCGGTAGACGTTCACTTGCCGCTTGCAAAAGCGCGTAGAAGATCTTGATCACGATCGCTTCCGGCGCCACGAACGGGCAAGCACCTCCGTACTTCGGTCACACGTTCGGTTGTTGATGAAGACGACGTCCACCTCCCCGTTCCAGCGGGCAGCGAAGTAGTAGCTCCTCTTGAATCCGACAAGCACGACGGCGTGGTGTCGGTGGTGGTGGAGAAATCCGGCGGAGCTTCGCTTAAGCGTGCGGGATGTGGTGGAGGAGAGAGACCGCTAGGGTTTGGGGAGAGAGGGGGTTGGGCGCCGGCCCTCTAAGGGGTGCGGCCAAGGCTGAGCCAAAGAGTGGCTGCCCCCTCCCTCTCCTCCTCATTATATAGGTGGAAGCACCAAGAGTTCTAGTCCAAGTCTTCGAATAAGACCCCAACACTAAAACCTCCCATATGTGGGAAAACCTACCCAAGGTGGGAATCCCACTTGGGGTGGGATTCCCCCTTCCATGAGGGGGTTGGCCGGCCACCCTAGGGGAGTCCACCATGGACTCCTCCCCTTTAGGGTTGGCTGGTCATGCAAGGTGGAGTCCCTCCGGGACTCTACTTTCCATGGTGATTTCTTCCGGACTTTTCTAGAACCTCGCCATAAATGCACCGGATCATTTCCAAACTTGGAATATGACTTCCTATATATGAATCTTATTCTCCGGACCATTCCGAACTCCTCGTGATGTCCGGGATCTCATCCGGGACTCCGAACAAATATTCGAACTCCATTCCATATTCAAGTTCTACCATTTCAACATCCAACTTTAAGTGTGTCACCCTACGGTTCGTGAACTATGCGGACATGGTTGAGTACTCACTCCGACCAATAACCAATAGCGGGATCCGGAGATCCATAATGGCTCCCACATATTCAACGATGACTTTAGTGATCGAATGAACCATTCACATACGATACCAATTCCCTTTGTCACGCGATATTTTACTTGTCCGAGGTTTGATCTTCGGTATCACTCTATACCTTGTTCAACCTCGTCTCCGGACAAGTACTCTTTACTCGTACCGTGGTATGTGGTCTCTTATGAACTCATTCATATGCTTGCAAGACATTAGACGACATTCCACCGAGAGGGCCCGGAGTATATCTATCCGTCATCGGGATGGACAAATCCCACTGTTGATCCATATGCCTCAACTCATACTTTCCGGATACTTAATCCCACCTTTATAGCCACCCATTTACGCGAGTGGTGTTTGGTGTAATCAAAGTACCTTTCCGGTATAAGTGATTTACATGATCTCATGGTCATAAGGACTAGGTAACTATGTATCGAAAGCTTATAGCAAATAACTTAATGACGAGATCTTATGCTACGCTTAAATGGGTGTGTCCATTACATCATTCATATAATGATATAACCTTGTTATTAATAACATCCAATGTTCATGATTATGAAACTAATCATCCATTAATCAACAAGCTAGTTTAAGAGGCATAATAGGGACTTCTTGTTTGTCTACATATCACACATGTACTAATGTTTCGGTTAATACAATTATAGCATGATATATAAACATTTATCATAAACATAAAGATATAAATAATAACCACTTTATTATTGCCTCTAGGGCATATCTCCTTCAGTCTCCCACTTGCACTAGAGTCAATAATCTAGTTTACATTTGTAAAGATATAACACCTTGGCCTTATGGTGCTTTATCATATATTGCTCATGGGAGAGGTTTTTAGTCAATGGATCTGACACGCTCAGAAACGTATGTATTTTGTAATTCATTTGCGTCTCAACGCATCATTCATTTCCAAATGAGTCGGCATTTAAATATGTTTGGTCTTCTGGTGGAACCTTAATTCCGCGGTCTGAAATATGTCACTAATATTGTCACACACAATATAGCTTCAAAGTTCTGACTCTGTCGGAACTACACCAAGTTCTCAAAGAACCTCTTGACTTAACATCCTTTGTCATTGTCAAAACAATGACATACTCTGCCTTCTTTTGTAGAATCCATCACAATATTTAGAACTCTTCTAAATCTAGCATAGACAACTTCTAGCTCATTGTGGTACCTTTTTAAACAACACTTAGTCTATATTGAGATTGAAATTATATTTTATATGTGACAAAAACAATATTGGTGTAACACCTTACAGCGATTTGTTTGTCATTTCTTCATACAAAAATATATATATATATCCTTAGTTCTTCTAAAGTACTCAAGGATATTCTTACTGTCGGTCCAATGATCATCATATGAATCATTCTCGGTAAATGTTCATAACACTTTATAGCACATGATATCTGATTGTGTACATATTATTCGTGATCTATAATCACTCATGTGTTTTTACTCTTTGAGTGTCAGATACACTCAAGTCTTGTTAAAACTTTACATGACAAGAACATCTTCTTAATATTTCTATATTGAACTATTTCAATATCCATTCTATGTACTTTGACTTAAACTTATTTTGTGTCTCAATCTATCTTCATAGATCTTGACACTAAATTTGTTTCAGATCATTATCTTTTCATTGAAGTTAATTTCTCAATGAAACCTTTTAATCAAGTATATAATTACATCATTTATAACCAACTATATGTCATCTACATAAGTATTATAAATATGTCTCAGTCGCTCCACTTAATTTCTTGCAAATGCAAGCCTCTTCATCGTCTCCGATGAAATCAAAAACTCTTTGACTATTTCATCCGGTGAAGATTCCAACTCACGTGATACTTACTTCATCCAATTGAAGCTTGTATACCTATCTAGTATTCCACGGACCAGCAAAACTCTTGGTTGTATCTTGTATACATACTTCTGTTAAGTAGTGTATTTTGCCATCCTACTAGCATATCTCATAAAAGAAATATGTAGTGATTACTAGAATAATCCACATAGACTATAAGCATTGCTACGGAAGATCTAATCTTATCGTATTCAACTCTTTGAACTTTGTCGTAAACAATTTTTCGATAAGTCAAGCTTTCTTCAAGGATATTTCATCCAAGTCTATCAATTTCATAGATCCATTTACTTTCAAAAAGTATTCATCTATTATGGATTTCATGGCGCATGGCCATTTTAACGGAGTCAGGGCCCATCATAACTTCTTTGTTTGTAGTTGGTTTATCATTGTTCAAAATCAATCCTTTGTCCACAAATCATTTATTTGATCACAAAGTAAACCATACCTACAAGGTTCAATATGTACTTCGATCTCCATGGCTAAAACACTTTGTAGTCATGGGAGCCATGATACGTCGTGGCCGCTTCGAAACAAATTCCGATGCTGCGCTACTCTGATCATTATGCTCAGGTTCATAAACCTTATCAAATTATATTGTCCTCCCACTCAAAAACTTCACTAGAAACAATTTCTTGGAAATAAGAAACATTGACAAACACTTTTGTCTTTGTCTCCATAGTGGGAAGAATTCCCAATCAATTCTCTGGGATAACCAACAAAGACATTCATCCGTTTTTGGTTGTTAACTTTTAGACCAAAATTTAAAGAAAGGACTATTAGGGTTTATACCCATGCCATAACTCGTATGGTGTCATTTCTACGGATCATGATGATGCTCTATTCAGTGTAAAAGCGGTAGTCACTAAAACATAATCCACAAAAATATAATGGCATCAATATTTTATCTCATCATTGATCCAACAAAGTTTGGATATATCTCTTGGATACTTCATCATCACTATGATACTCCAAGAAACGTAAGTTGTAGAACAATTTCATAACTCTCTTAGATGTTCGCTAAAACTCGTAACTCAAATATTTTCACCATGATCCAATCATAGATATTTGACTTTTCTATTACGATGATTTCCACTTGATGCTGAAATTTATTTGAATCCATTCAAATGTTTCAAACTTCTTCCTTATTGAATATATCCATATATATACTCAATTCATTGTTGAAATTTTTCATGAAGTAGAAGAATCTCCCGCACACAACCATGCCTAGTGAACCACATACATCATCATGTATTTTTCCACTAATTTAGTTGCCCGTTCAACTCTTGGCCTATGAACGGTATTTTAGTCATTCTCTTTAGAAAAGATTTGCAAGCGCCAAACGATTCAAAAATCAAATGACTCCAAAAATCCATTTGCATGGAGTTCCTTCATGCGTTCTTTTCTAACATGACCTAAATGGCGGTTCCACAAACAAGTGGAATTCAAATCATTTGCCTTATGGCATTTTAGCGTCAGTGTTATGTATGTGTGTTTCACCATTAAGATTTATAATAACTTATCCATCGTACATGGAGTAATATCATAATTTGAACAACTCATTGTTTTCATTTGACCAGAGCAAAATAACAATTATTAAGTTCTTTATTATAAATTCTAAGGGCTAGATAGAATGCCAACGACGAACATAATAACACTTTATTTTTGTTCCTGACGTTCATTCTTATCATATTCCTTGTCAGTCACTTAGGCCATTGTATTCTTGTATTGCGTTGTTTTGTATGACACTTCATACCAACCAATATAGTACTAATACCCAAGAATTTCATAGTGTGACCTAACTAGGAATACAACCATAACATGTATATCATCTATATACACCTGAGCTAGACTTTCTAGTCTTTTCTTTCTTTCTGCCAAAATATCTTTTGCAGTTTTTCTTTTAGCTTTCCTCATTATTCAGAAAAACACTTCAACGTCATTAACTTCTAGGTTTGTTGGTCAAATACCAAAAACCTTGAGGTTCTTACTTTGAAGTTGATCATCATATGACAAGTGTTTCAGATTTCACTATTAGTAACTTTGTAATATGATGAACAATTTCACTCATAATTTTATCCATCATATCATGACGACTTTCCGAGACCATGTCTGTACATGCTAGGCTCGTAAAGTTTTAACCTTGGTATTTGCATGTGCAAATCTAGCTTGCACCCGTTGTATGCACATGTAGAATCTATCACACCCGATCATCACGTGATGCTTCGAAACGACGAGTCTTAGCAACGGTGCATATTAAGGATGGTCACTTTATGGATATGCGAATATTGTTAGTGCCCCAATAGTTGGAGGATTGTGACGCCTGGCGTCTTCAACCTTCATACATTCCCATAAAACTTATGAGTTTATGTAGTCTCACCAAATTTATATTCTATCATCTTGCAATAAGGTCTTAGATATCACATATATCTCATACCTTGATTATTTCGAAAACTAAATTTTCAGCTCCTTACTTTTCAAACAGATTTGAACTTCAAGTTTCACGGAGACAAGATAACTTTAGGTACTAATTGAAACCATAGCTCTTTGAATCAACAATGTGAGGTTTACTAAAAGTTTGCAATAGGACTTAATTAATTCTTGATTCTTTAACAATACGGTACCAATCCGTAAAGTTTCTTGTCAGATTTTAACGATATTTCTATCTCAATAACAAGACTAGCGCATGGTAGAAAACGGATGCCAATACTACAAAATTAATTCAAAATACTACTCAGTACTATGTTTATGATAATTAGTTCATGTTTTAATCTAATTACTAATGAACTCCCACTTAATACAACATCCCTCATAGTTGTTAAGTGGTACACGATCCAAATCCACTA
>NC_061511.1:57177529-57222812 GCF_022539505.1 Lolium rigidum | reverse complement strand
TTCTAAATCGATACATAATTTATTCTACTAAGATACACGGGCTAACCAGCCCAACTTCTCCGTGCGAGGCCGCTTCATAGATCTTTCATATGTAATCCTCTAAGCCCATCTTGATCGCGGCCCACCTCTCCGATTTAGCCAAAATCTGGTGATAACACATGCCCCCTCGGTTTTGGTAATGGTAATTTCAAAACCACTCGCTTTTTCCCCGGAGGGGTCATATCACGGCAGAGCAGAACGCGCCGCAGACATGCCTCATCATGACGACTTGCCTTCCCAACTTCTCCGCACGATTTGACAGCTTTGGCACCATGTCCTCGAGAACCTGCTCGGAAATTAAAAACCCCCACCTCCTTTTATTTAGCCGCGGCGAACAGTTCTCTTCTTTTCCCCTTCCGCGATGGCACTCCAAAAAACCCTCCTTCCGCAACCATGTCCTCTTCCTCTTCCTCTTCCTCTTCGTCGGATCCTTCCCACGTGTCCTCTCCAATCCGAGAGTCGACGCCCTCGTGGGGGACGCAAGCGGCGTACGACATCCTTGCCCCGACAAAGTGGGACAAAGAGGACCATGACTCCTCCGTCTGGTCCGAGGATGACAAATCCCAGACCGACGGGGAGAGCGATCTCCGCTTCCTCGCTGGCGAGGAAGCGGTGGTGGAGAGCGAAGACGACCGCCTCTCTCGGGCGGACTTCACCACCTCCGAGGAGGTGAAGGAAGAGGGAGAGGAGGAAGAGGATGAAGACGGCTCCTCCGATGAGCCGCCGGCCAAACGCCGCCACCTCTGGCCCGGGAACTTCAGCGACGTCGACAGTGACGACGACGCCGACGAAGAGGACGAAGACGACGAGGGTCCTATCGGCGGCCGCTGGAGCAGCGACGACGAGCCGGCGGGGAGTAGCACCGGCGGTGGCGACGACGGTGACGACGACGACGACGAGGGCAGCAGCGGCCCCTAGATAGGGTCTTAGCATAGGACTAGCAGTAGCAGACGGGGCAATGTATCCCCCTCGGTCTTCTCTTTTGAGGGCAATCAGCTCTTCTCTGTAAGAAATGCGGCTCATCAATGAAGAAATTCCCCAACTCGATTTTGCCGATTCCATTTATGATAATTCAGCCGATTGTCTTCCCTCCCGATTCTCGCCGATTGCTACACTAGACCATGCCCAACAAGCCGATGGCATCGCGCCGGCCTCCCCACACTAGATTTTGAGATAGATCCATCTAGACCCAAACTCCTTGCCACACAAGTCCAAGCCTTATTCGCGCGAATCCACAGATCTCATTCAAGATGACATGTTGGACCTAGCGGCAAACCTCCTGAAATAATGTCAGGTCTCCTCTTCCTTATTCTCTCCGAATTCTGCTCGTTCAGCTCCGACAGCTTCCCTCTACAATAAATACCGTCTTTTGAACGAGCCGACACGAAGAGCGGGCCCACCTTGACAGAGTTGGTTAGACCTCGAGGGCGAGCTGCCCCCCGAGCCTTAGCCACGGCGAGGGTAAAGGATGGATCATCACCATTTAGATTTCGGGGCGGGCCCAACCCTGTCCAAGAGAATTACCCCGCAGGGCCACCAGCCGATTACCTCCCTTCCGTTGAGGGTCCATACGGCCGATCCAGCAAGCTATGATAATTTTGCAACATAGGCACCGTTCTTCAGGTAACTTGCGGTGCAATTTTGCAACATAGGCACCGTTCTTCAGGTAACTTGCGGTGCAGAGTTCGGCCGATCCCAACGAGATCGGCTCCCCGGAGCAGAGACCTTCAAAGTGAGCTGCCCCCCGGGCCTTCAAGGTAAGAATAGCAGCGAGCTGATTACGTCAATCATCCTTGGTTTCTAACTCACAACGCCGTATCAACCGATTTAGAACTCTTAAGTCAATGCCTGCTGCATCGGCTATGCCTGAAATTTTTCGATGCCTGCTGCATCGGCTATGCCTGAAATTTTCCGAATTCCAAAATTTTTATTTTTTTTATTTTTCCGGCCGACTTGTATATCGGCCCCCCATGTTCCAACACCCATCAACAGAAGATGAAATGGTTCTGTTGCACACCCTCGTACTTTATATACCTGGGTGCCCTCCCGAGCCGATTCTGTCAAGAGAATTGATGGTATCGGCTCTGTTGGATAACATGTTGAACCCAGGCAGAATGGTGGGTGAGGATATTCCCGGCCGATTATCGGAATCGGCCTCCACGTTGTTTGCTCGGTGAAGGTCTTGTAATGCTCCTCCACAGATCCTCGGGGCCGATCACAAGGATCAGCCTCGCCGACTTGCACACTACATGGTCAGGCCAGTGGATAAAACTAGCTTAACTCTTCCCTTCGTTACATCGATGCGCTCGCAGCCGTCCAATTTGATGCCTGAGAGGGGTTCTTGGCCTGCCGCTTCCCATGCATTCATGCCAGCCGTTGAGACTTCAGCCGAGTCGTCGGCTTGGACGACCTCCACCTCATCACCATCCCATCGTATTATGCATTGGTGCATCGTGGAAGGAATGCAGCAGCTTGGCGTGGATCCAATCTCTTCCCCAGCAAAACAGCATAGCTGCTCGTGCTATCAACGATAAAGAACGCCGTAGGGATGGTTTTCCTTCCTACGGTCAGATCCACGTTCAGAACTCCCTGTGCTTCAGATGCTTGGCCGTTGAAATCGCTCAACGTTACATTGGTCTTGATTAGATCCGAACTCGAGCGTCCCAGCCGACGTAGCATAGAGTATGGCATGATGTTAACTGCCGCTCCGGTGTCTACCAGCATCCTGTTTACAGTGCCTCCCATCAATATACCCTCGTAAGTACGGGGCCTTCGGATGCTCGTAGCTCCTGTCTCGTGGCTTCTCAAAGATAACCGGCCGTGGGCCGCAGTCAAGTTGTGCCACGGAGGTCTCGTCTAATCCTGGGGCATTGAACTCCGAAGGGAGGATGAACACCATATTTGTGCCAGCCGATGTTTCATCATCGGCTTTTCTCTGTTTGGGGCGCCACTCTTTTCTTTGTGGCTGACCTTCCTCGTCCAGGGTTCGCAGGATTTTGGCGGCCAAATCAGGCCGTGCTTTCCTTAGCGTGCGCAGGTATAATCTTTCAGTTTCTTCCAACTCACGCAGGCGCTGGACTTTTTTCTCCTGGGAACGGCTGAGCCCATCAGGGCACCATCTGGGCTGATGATATTTGTATTCTTCGCCACCGTCCTCCAGCTCCTCGAGCCCTTCCATCTGAGGGGACTCAGCACGCTTGTTCCGATGCGGGAAAGGCCCTAGCCGGCTGACCACAGACACGTTAGCGGCACCCTTCTTCCTTTGTTTGCACTCCGGGCAGTCCTCGATCGTTGGCAATCGGCTCATCCCTGAGTCCCAGCAATGTTTGAAGAACGGGCACTCCCAGTGCTTATCCATGTCACTCCGTCCCCTTGGCCTCCCTTCGGCGCGACGACCGTACCCGTTGTTGCTTCTACCATGTTGGCGGTACCTCCCGACCTCGGCATCAGACCAGACATTCCCCTCCTCGTCAGCGCCGTAGCGCCGACGTCGGTCTTGGTGTTGCTCGTATTTGCCGAGAGGGTGCTTAGAGTGTGGGCGTTGATACCGCATGCTTCTTATTCCCTCCCTTGCCGGGTACCGCATGTCCTCACCTCGGGGTTGGCCGCACGGATCGGCCCCTTCTTCATCCCTCGCCGCGGGAGTGGGCTGCTTCTGTTTCCTCTTTGCCGTGGTAGCTTGAAGCTCTTGCCACATTGACACCAAAGGAACACCTTGGCCGATTTATGGGGTGGCTGAGATCCACCGTGTCGACACCGGGCCCCGGGCGTGGGTTCGTACCAAGCCCGATATCACGCGGCCGGGTCTTCTCAGCGGAGCCGATGAGTTCGGCTCCAAGGGTTGCCTTGATCCCGTCATGTTCCCTTCTGAGCCCCTTGGGTAGATCCCCATGCTTCAGAGACTTGATGCGCTCCTTCAACGGGGTGGAGAGATCTCTCTCCTCAAGCGCGCCTTCGGGCGTGGAGCCCCTCGCCCTGACGTCGTGGGGGTGGGTTCGGTGTGAGGAGCCGAAGAGTGCGGCTTCGAGGATGGCTTTGATCTCGTCGCATGTGACTGGCGTGCCGTCCGCCATCTCAGATGTAGATGGCGATGTGGTCGATGTAGACGATTGTCCCACCGGGCGTGCCAGAATGTGTTGACTGCCAAAACCCACCGGCGGGCAGCGGCCTTGTCAACACTGTAGAGCCGGGGGGAGCCTAGAGCTGCGGCTGGCTGAGACCCCTCCCGAGCGACGGCCCGCAATGCTCTTCCGGTCACACGCGGCGTTGCGAAGTGCAAGGGCGTGCCACCTGACCTATACCTGGTCGGGAAGGTGATGAGATTGCCTCGCTTAGTTTCCTGCGGGGCATACATGTAAACGTTAAATACGAGCCTCGATCGGCTCTCAGGTTATCCTGTGAATCGGCTCAAAGAGCCGATCCACCCATGATCCGTACGGGGTGTACGAATACTTGGTGGTCCTGCTTGACCAAGATGAAGCTAATGAGATCTACGACGATTTAGGGTTTTCACCACATAATCGGATCATCCTACTCCAGGTTGGGCCAGATGGCCACGCACGGTGCTCGTAAGCCGATCCTAAACAAGGCCGGAAAACCAACATGAAGTTGATCCTAGGAACATCCCGTTTAGGACTTGCGAACGCCACCCTACGTGCCACGGGATCCTCCCCCCTTTGTAAGGCCAAACTATTGCGGATATTAAACTAATCCTTGTAGAACAAGGAGCAATCGTAACGGATCAGATCTACTAAATAATGATCAAGCGGGGTGCCGCCCCCACACCCGGGATAGGCGTGAGGACGGCTAGATATGCAAGGGTTGCACTACGTAAGCATGCTTAAACGAAGAACAATGCTAACCCTAACACATCTAATGATAACTACGTTGCTCGCCATCAAAAGCGCTTCGAGTACGAGCAACGCATGAACAACGTGGGGCTTGTGCTGCCTAGATCGCAAGATGCGATCTAGGCAGCATGTCGCTACCCGATAGAAACCCTCGAGACGAAGGAGTTGGCGATGCGCCGAGATTGGTTTGTTTTTGGGGTTGAACGTGAGTTGTTGTTTATTCCATAAACCCTAGGTACATATTTATAGTCCAGGGGACTTTCTAATGTGGATGTGCACTAAACCGTGCACGAGATAAACTCTAACTTCTAAATCGATACATAATTTATTCTACTAAGATACACGGGCTAACCAGCCCAACTTCTCCGTGCGAGGCCGCTTCATAGATCTTTCATATGTAATCCTCTAAGCCCATCTTGATCGCGGCCCACCTCCTGATTTAGCCAAAATCTGGTGATAACAGGAACGCTGTTCGCGTGCCCGATGAAATTAACAAAGGAAAAATAGAACAAGCAAGATAGTATATTTCGAGTTATCATTAACTCTCCATATACTCCCATCGGGAAAGCAATATAAGTCATATTTGACTCAATAAAATGTGCCATTCCAACAGCCGGAAAAGCACTCGACAATATATTCTCGAACGCCGAAGTTGCGATCAATTTCCGAATGCCGCAAAATTGCGAAGGTAAGACCCCGGACCTATTCTGCTGGGCGTGGCATCGCCGAAGACTGCGCTCTCGCTACTTTTATCCGTATCAACGAGATACGAAGAAAAATCCTAACGGACGCGTTAGGTACTCGATAAATTTAAGCCGGGACTCGACGGAATGGTAAGACCTTAAGCGGCGCCTGTCGAAGTTTACACCGGTATCCCGAAATCATGTCCAGGGACGTGATTTTGAAGTAGGTTTTTGCGGATTGCCACTAGAGCGGTTAACTAGTACCGATCCGTCGGATGAACTAGCCCCAACTACCAATATCCCTGTACAATATAGAATTTTATGAGAAAGAGTATGAAAGTTAGAGCTTTCGAGTAAAAATAAACGATGGAGATTTTCCACGACTCTATGATTCAAGCAAAATCTCGGGGCTACCGACATAGGCATCCCAAATGGGCCTGCCTCATATAGTACCCGGGGTTTATTGAAGGCCCACTACCCGAAGAATAAGAAGACTCGAGAGCCCAAGATGTATTTAAGGAAAAGATAGAGTTGTAATAGGAAGTGTTATTTGTAATCTGGCGGGATGAGTTAGAAACCGTCCCGGACTATGTAATCCTTGTATAGCACGAATCCCTCGGCTCCACCTATATAAAGGGGGGGTCGGGGGACGAGAAGATCATCGAATCATTGTCTGCGAACCCTAGTTTTCATATTCGTCGAGTACTTTTCGGCTGAAACCTTCGAGATCTACTTGCCCTCTACTTCTAACTAAACCCTAGCCTATAATCCATAGGCATTGACAAGTTAATCCCTTGTCACCAGGTCCTACCATGTTGATACTGAACGAGGATCCTGGCTGGCAACCTTCAGGGTAAGTGCACTCCACCATGTTAACGGCGGGAAAGGGGTGGGTGTCGACCTTCATGGCGTACTGGTTGAAAATCAGTCGTCCTTGTTCTATCGCCATTTGGATCTGCTGACGCCACACCCTGCAGTCGTTGGTGGCATGGGAGAGCGAGTTATGCCATTTGCAGTATGGCTTTCCATTCAGCTCCTGTACCGTGGGGAATTTGAGGCCTTCGGGTATCTTCAACTACTTCTCCTTGAGTAGGAGGTCGAAGATTTGCTCAGTTTTGGTCACGTCAAAATCAAACCCTCTGGGCGGGCCTGGTGGCTTTACCCATTTGCAGGACACGGGGGTTGCCCCCCGAGTCCATTCAGCCACTGCTACCTCTTGATCTCCCGCAAAGCCTTCATTTTCATCTGCCTCAACCAGGACTACCGCACGCTTGAATTTGTCCTGGTACAAGTCCGGATGGCGCTGTTCATATGCTGACAGTTTCTGAACCATGTGCGCCAGTGAAGGGTAGTCTGCTTGGGAAGCCATATCCTTGATTTGCGAGGCAAGGCCCACCACTGCCAACTCGATCGCTTCTTTTCAGTCACACGAGCCGAATAGCATCGGTTCCTTAGATTTCTGAAGCGCTGGATGTATTCCGCCACAGTTTCTCCACGCTTCTGACGTATCTGTGCTAGATCGGCAAGGCCAGACTCGGAAGCTTCTGAGTGAAACTGCATGTGGAAGCTGTTCTTCCAAGCTGCTTCCAAGTCCGGATCGAGTCCGGTGGCAACGACGTGTACCACCCGAAAGCCGATCCCGTGAGGGATCGTGCGAAGAACCTCACGCGTAGTGGATCCGACGCCGAGGCCGTTCCTAGCTGTGCCAAATATCGGCTCACATGCTCGATGGAGCTGGAACCATCTGATCCACTGAACTTGGAGAAGTCAGGGAGCCGATACTTGGGTGGTAGCGGGACCAACTCGTATTCATCGGGGTACGGCTTGGAATAGCCGATTGTCCTCCTTTTCGGCACCATGCCGAACTGGTCCCTCAGGATCGTACTGATCTGATCCGCGGTGCTGGCTGCAGGAGTCGAACTCTGAAGATTCGTCGGGGTGGCGTACTTAGCCAGCCATGCTTGCTTTTCCAGCTCTGAGCCAACTGCAGGAGCTGAGCTCTGGAGGTTCGTCGGAGTGGCATACTTAGCTAGCCACGTCTGCTTCTCAAGATCTGTCACTGACGTTCCTCCTGCTTTCCCAGGAGTCCCTGATGTTGCGGCCTGGTTTGTGAGCACCCAGTTACCGCAATCTGGCACGTATGTGCACATGTACCCGTGAGGGATCTCCTTAGGTGCCTCATGCAAGAACTGGCAGTCACTAGGGTCACCACCGATCTTGTAGACGACGAATGCCGGTGAACTCGACACTTCTGGTGCTGCCAACGCAAATGGCTGCGGTGGACGGGACTGGAGCGGCATCTCTCCTTGGTGTGTCCCGAGAGCTGGTCCTGACGGAGAGTACTGGTGCCTCATGATCTCCTGGATCACCCGGAGAGCGACACGCTCCAAAGTGTTCACCAGGTTCTCAGAGTGGCGGTGTAGCGAGTGAGCCACCATGTAGTTGATCTCCTGACGTAGGGACCTGGTGCGTTCTTCTGACGGGGCAGAGAGGTCTATCCCATCGAGTGCACCATCAGGCGAGAACCCCTTCCACCTGATGCCATGTGAACGGGTTCTGTGAAAAGAGTCGATGAGGTCGGCTTCGAGGATTGCTTTGACCTCGTCATACTTCTTCTTGAGCTCGTCGGTCATATCCTCGTACGTGACTGGGGTGCCGTCCGCCATCTCAGATGTAGATGGCGATGTGGTTGATGTCGAAGCTTGTCCCACCGGGCGTGCCAGAATGTGTTGCGGTCAAAACCCACCGGCGGGCAGCGACGGGCAACACAGTAGAGCCGGGAACAACTTAGGGCTGCGGCTGGCCCTGGTCCCTCCGAGCGACGGCCCGCAAAGCCTCTGGTACACACGTCCGATGCTGGTGCAAGGGTGTGCCACCTGACCTATACCTGGTCAGGAAGGTGATGGAGATGCCTCGCTTAGTTTCCTGCATGGCATACACGTAAACATTAAATACGAGCCTCGATCGGCTCTCAGGTTATCCTGTGAATCGGCTCAAGGAGCCGATCCACCTATGATTCGTACGAGGTGCACGAATATATGGTGGTCCTGCTTGATCAAGATAAAGCTAAAGCGATCTACGACGATTTAGGGTTTTCACCGCATAATCGGATCATCCTACTCACGATTGGGCCTCGCGGTCACGTACGGTGATCGTAAGCCGGTCCTAGACAAGGCCTAAAAACCAACACGAGGTTGATCCTCGGAACATCCTGTCTAGGGCTAGCAAACGACACCCTACGCGTCGCTGGATCCTCCAACCCTTTGTAAGGCCTAACTATTGCAGATATTAAACTAATCCTTAAAGAACAAGGAGCAACCGTAACGGATCGGATCTACTAAATAATGACAAAGCGGGGTGCCGCCCCTACACCTAAGATAGGTGTAAGGGCGGCTAGATGTATAAGGGTTGCACTACGACAGCATATGATACGAAGAACAATGCTAACCCTAACACATCTAAGATAACTACGTTGCTCGCCATCAAAAAGGCTTCGATACGAGCAACGCATGAACAACGAAATAAGCTTGTGCTGCCTAGATCGCAAGATGCGATCTAGGCAGCATGATGCTTACCGGTAGAAACCCTCGGGACGAAGGAGTTGGCGATGCGTCGAGATTGATTTGTGGTTGAACGTTGGTTGTTGTTTATTTCATAAACCCTAGATACATATTTATAGTCCAGGGGACTTTCTAACGTGGGAATAATCCCAACCGTGCACGAGGCAAACTCTAACTAACCGACACGTAATCTACTATGTTACAGATACAAGGGCAAACTAGCCCAAACTTTGCATATAAGGCCGATTCACGTATCTCTTCCGTATATAATCTTCAAGTCCATCTTGATCGCGGCCCACCTCTGACTCAGTCAAATTCTGGTGATAACAGACACTACTGAAAGTTATTATGAGAGAGGAAAATATGGTTGTAGAAATTTTCATGTTACTAAAACACCTCTCTATGTGCTGAAATTTTTGAAACTACACTTGTTTTATCTTCCTGATCTTGTCACTTTGCTTTTCATGAATTTATTTGTGTACAAGATTACTTTTCATAGGAAGCATGTTAGACTTAAATGTGTTTTGGATTTGCTTCTTGATGCTCTCTTTTGCTTCAAATATTATTTCTTGCGAGTGCATCATTAAAACTGCTGAGCCCATCTTAATGGCTATAAAGAAAGAACTTCTTGGGAGATAACCCATGTGTTATTTTGCTACAGTACTTTGTTTTATATTTGTGTCTTGGAAGTTGTTTACTACTGTAGCAACCTCTCCTTATCTTAGTTTTGTGTTTTGTTGTGCCAAGTAAAGTCGTTGATAGGAAAGTTGATACTATATTTGGATTACTGCGCAGAAACAGATTTCTTTGCTGTCACAAATCTGGGCAAAATTCTCTGTAGGTAACTCAGAAAATTATGCCAATTTATGTGATTGATCCTCAGATATGTACGCAACTTTCATTCAATTTGGGCATTTTCATTTGAGCAAGTCTGGTGCCATTTTAAAATTCGTCTTTACGAACTGTTCTGTTTTGACAGATTCTGCCTTTTATTTCGCATTGCCTCTTTTGCTATGTTGGATGAATTTCTTTGATCCATTAATGTCCAGTAGCTTTATGCAATGTCCAGAAGTGTTAAGAATGATTGTGTCACCTCTGAACATGTTAATTTTTATTGTGCACTAACCCTCTAATGAGTTGTTTCGAGTTTGGTGTGGAGGAAGTTTTCAAGGGTCAAGAGAGGAGGATGATATACTATGATCAAGAAGAGTGAAGAGTCTAAGCTTGGGGATGCCCCGGTGGTTCATCCCTGCATATTTCAAGAAGACTCAAGCGTCTAAGCTTGGGGATGCCCAAGGCATCCCCTTCTTCATCGACAAATTATCAGGTTCCTCCCCTGAAACTATATTTTTATTCCGTCACATCTTATGTACTTTACTTGGAGCGTCTGTTTGTTTTTGTTTTTGTTTTGTTTGAATAAATGGATCCTAGCATTCACTGTATGGGAGAGAGACACGCTCCGCTGTAGCATATGGACAAGTATGTCCTTAGTTTCTACTCATAGTATTCATGGCGAAGTTTCTTCTTCGTTAAATTGTTATATGGTTGGAATTGGAAAATGATACATGTAGTAATTGCTATAAATGTATTGGGTAATGTGATACTTGGCAATTGTTGTGCTCATGTTTAAGCTCTTGCATCATATGCTTTGCACCCATTAATGAAGAAATACATAGAGCATGCTAAAATTTGGTTTGCATATTTGGTCTCTCTAAGGTCTAGATAATTCTAGTATTGAGTTTGAACAACAAGGAAGACGGTGTAGAGTCTTATAATGTTTTCAATATGTCTTTTATGTGAGTTTTGCTGCACCGGTTCATCCTTGTGTTTGTTTCAAATAGCCTTGCTAGCCTAAACCTTGTATCGAGAGGGAATACTTCTCATGCATCCAAATACTTGAGCCAACCACTATGCCATTTGTGTCCACCATACCTACCTACTACATGGTATTTCCCTGCCATTCCAAAGTAAATTGCTTGAGTGCTACCTTTAAACAATTCAAAATGTATCATCTCTGATTTGTGTCAATGTTTTATAGCTCATGAGGAAGTATGTGGTGTTTATCTTTCAATCTCGTTGGGCAACTTTCACCAATGGACTAGTGGCTTCATCCGCTTATCCAATAATTTTGCAAAAAGAGCTGGCAATGGGATTCCCAGTCCCAAATTAATTAACAAAAATAGACACTCCTCCATGGTATGTGATTGTTGGACGACACCCGAAGGATTCGGTTAGCCATGGCTTGTGTAAGCAAAGGTTGGGGGGAGTGTCATCATCATAATAAAACTAAAATAAAAAGGCACTCCTTCATGGTATGAGATTGTTGGCAGGCACCCGAGGATTCGGTTAGCCATGGTTTGTGAAAGAAAGGTTGGAAGGAGTGCCATCCAAAAATAAAATAAAATGGGAGCCGCTCTTTGAAGGTTTGTCCGGCAAGGGGTTAGAGTACCCGCTACCATTCGTTGACAACAACATACACCTCTCAAAACTTTATTTTTATGCTCTCTTTATGTTTTCAAAATAGAAGCTCTAGCACAAATATAGCAATCGATGCTTTTCCTCTATGGAGGACCATTCTTTTACTTTCATTGTTGAGTCAGTTCACCTATTTCTCTCCACCTCAAGAGGCAAACACTTGTGTGAACTTTGCATTGATTCTTACATATTTGCATATTGCATTTGTTATATTGCATTGCATTGACAATTATCCATGAGATATACATGTTACAAGTTGAAAGCAACCACTGAAACTTAATCTTCCTTTGTGTTGCTTCAATGCCTTTACTTTGAATTATTGCTTTATGAGTTAACTCTTATGCAAGACTTATTGATGCTTGTCTTTAAGTACTATTCATGAAAAGTCTTTGCTATATGATTCACTTGTTTACTCATGTCATATACGTTGTTTGGATTGCTGCATTCATTACATATGTCTACAATATGATCAAGTTTATGATGGCATGTCACTCCAGAAATTATCTTTGTTATCGTTTTACCTGCTCGGGACGAGCAGAACTAAGCTTGGGGATGCTGATACGTCTCCGACGTATCGATAATTTCTTATGTTCCATGCCACATTATTGATGTTATCTACATGTTTTATGCACACTTTATGTCATATTCGTGCATTTTCTGGAACTAACCTATTAACAAGATGCCGAAGTGCCGATTGCTTGTTTTCTGCTGTTTTTGGTTTCGAAATCCTAGTAACGAAATATTCTCGGAATCGGACGAAATCAACGCCCAGTGTTCCTATTTTCACCGGAAGCATCCGGAACATACGAGAAGGACCGGAGGGGGGCACTGGGCCCCCGCACCATAGGCCGGCGCGGCCCAGGCCCTGGACGCGCCGCCCTATAGTGTCGTCGCCCCTTCAGCCCTCCTGCGCCGCCTCTTCGCCTATTTAAAGCCTCCGTCGCGAAAACCCTGAGACGTTCGACGAAACCCACAGAAACCTTCCAGAGCCGCCGCCATCGCGAAGCCAAGATCTGGGGGACAGGAGTCTCTGTTCCGGCACGCCGCCGGAACGGGGAAGTGCCCCCGGAAGGCTTCTCCATCGACACCGCTGCCATCTCCACCGCCATCTTCATCACCGCTGCTGCTCCCATGAGGAGGGAGTAGTTCTCCATCGAGGCTCGGTGCTGTACCGGTAGCTATGTGGTTCATCTCTCTCCTATGTACTTCAATACAATAATCTCATGAGCTGCCTTACATGATTGAGATTCATATGATGATGCTTGTAATCTAGATGTCGTTATGCTAGTCAAGTGAATTTTACTTATGTGATCTCCGGAGACTCCTTGTCCCACGTGTGTAAAGGTGACAGTGTGTGCACCGTGTGGGTCTCTTAGGCTATATTTCACAGAATACTTATTCACTGTTATGAGTGGCATAGTGAAGTGCTTATTTATATCTCTTTATGATTGCAATGTATTTTGTATCACAATTTATTTATGTGCTACTCTAGCAATGTTATTAAAGTAGTTTTATTCCTCCTACACGGTGTAATGGTGACAGTGTGTGCATCCATGTTAGTACTTGGTTTATGCTATGATCATGATCTCTTGTAGATTATGAAGTTAACTATTGCTATGATAGTATTGATGTGTACTATTCCTCCTACATAAGCATGAAGGTGACAGTGTGCATGCTATGTTAGTACTTGGTTTAGTCGAATTGATCTTTCATGCACTCTAAGGTTATTTAAATATGAACATTGAATTGTGGAGCTTGTTAACTCCGGCATTGAGGGTTCGTGTAATCCTACACAATGTGTTCATCATCCAACAAGAGTGTAGAGTATGCATTTATCTATTCTGTTATGTGATCAATGTTGAGAGTGTCCACTAGTGAAAGTATGATCCCTAGGCCTTGTTCCTAAATATCGCTATCGCTGCTTGTTTACTTGTTTCTATCGTGTTACTACTTGCTGCAATACTACCACCATCAACTACACGCCAGCAAGCTATTTTCTGGCACCGTTGCTACTGCTCATATATATTTATACCACCTGTATTTCACTATCTCTTCGCCGAACTAGTGCACCTATTTGGTGTGTTGGGGACACAAGAGACTTCTTGCTTTGTGGTTGCAGGGTTGCATGAGAGGGATATCTTTGACCTCTTCCTCCCTGAGTTCGATAAACCTTGGGTGATCCACTTAAGGGAAAACTTGCTGCTGTTCTACAAACCTCTGCTCTTGGAGGACCAACACTGTCTACAGGAAAAGGAGGAGGCGTAGACATCAGCCCTCGATGAGGTAAAACGCTTACGTCCTGCCTGTCTGTTCTTTGATTATGAGAATAATGGGTTACAATGGGGTGCCGAATAGTTTGGCTGAGATCTAGGCGAGATTGCTGTTGCTAGGGTTACCTAGCTCTAAGCTTTTCCTGGCTAAGATTGCTAAGATTGTTCGTGTCCTTCGGCAGCCCCTCTCCTGGCCTTTATATAGGAGGCCAGGTCTCAAGAGGTCTAACCGAATACGACTAGATTTACAGTAGTTTAGATCCAATCTTTCCTTGTTTGTTCGCTTCCTTGTCTTGCCCGTCAAGGGATCTTCTGGTGCGCCGACCTAGTGGCCCATCTAGCCTTCGGGTGTCTTCATGGGCCTCCAGTTGGTCAATACAGGATAGGGCAACGTCGGTTACTCGAAGGGTAATGCCCACGTCAGTAGCCCCCGAGTGTCTAGCCGAAGATAATTCGGGTAGAGACTAATGCATGTCCTCTCATGATATTCTTCTCCTTCATTATTCTTATTCATCTTGATTATGCTTCATCTTCCTCTTATCGGGTGCGCGTCAGCGCTCCCGATGGGAGTAGCCCCGAGTCTAGGTACGGATGTTTGCATCCGTGCGTAGACTCAAGTTGTACTACTCGAATACTTTCCTCAGCCGAGTTTTTCGCAAGGCTTCATAGGTCATCCGATATATTTTCTTCACGTGAAGGATAATGAGGAACGTGCCCAACTTTTGTTGGTTAACTGCCGATGGCAAAACAACGTTACTCTACACAGAATCAAGTCCCCGGGCATGATCCTGGAGTGCAAAAAACTTTTACTAGATGTACATCATGCGCTCCCGATGGGAGTGTCTGGGTGTAATCACTTGAGTGCAGACTCAGTCCTTTTTCCTTCGACTGCTCACTCTGTCGAGTCTTCCTTTTTATCGGGTGCGCGTCAGCGCTCCCGATGGGAGTAGCCCCCGAGTCCAGGTTCGGATGCTTGCAATCCGTGCGTGGACTCAAATCCTTCATCCGATGACTTTTTATATTTCCATCGAGTGCCTTTAATAATAATTTTTTATATTGCGTCACAGTTGTGGGCCAGTTGATGGGATTTGACTTGACGTGTAACTGCTGTGGGCCAATTGATGGAACTTGACCTGACGGGCCCGCCCTAGTTCTGCGCGGGCAGTTTTTAGGTCTTAACTAATGCACGCGCGGCGATCGAGGCGTCTCCTCATTTTTCGTGCGACGTGGGAATAATGGGCCGCCGGTTCCACTCTTTCTTCTAGTGCCACGTGTATAGTCAGATCTGCTCCTCTCCCCATGATGCTTTGTGGAGTTATGGCCACGTTTGGGCTCAAATTCTTACGGGATAAATAGGGAGCCTCTTTTCTTTTTTACCTTTTACCCCGCTCACTGCTCATCTTCTCCCTCAAGCCTTCTGTCCTTCTGCCTCTCCATCAAAAGCTTCGTCCACCATGGGCAAGAAGAAGAGCGGCAGCACATCGGAGGCGGCCAAAGTTAGCCGCGACTGGAGCGCCTCCGCCATTACCAACCGCGACATCAACAAGCTCCGCGCCCTCGGCTTCATCTCCGCATCTGAGGATGACGTTCGTCTCCCAGGTCAGGTTTCTCGCCCGAGTCCCCCAAAGGGCTTCACCGTCATGTTCGCCGCTTTCCTGTTCCGTGGCCTCTCTCTTCCGGCGCACGAGTTCCTTCGCTCCCTTCTTTTCTTCTATGGGATTCAGCTCTGGCAGCTGACCCCAAATTCCATCCTCCACCTTTCCATTTTTGTCACCGTTTGTGAAGCTTTCCTCGGCATTGAGCCCCACTGGGGCCTTTGGAGGAAGATCTTCTATGTGAAGCGTCACAATGATAGCAACGCCCCCCCGTTGTTGGCGGCGTCGGCTTTGTCGTCAGGAAGGAGGTCGATTACTTCGACTATCCGATGAAGGAATCCGTCCAGGGCTGGCGCAACAAATGGTTCTACCTTCGGGACCCTGTCGTTCCTGGGCGGCGTTCAAATCTCCCTGTTTTTGACGATGTCTTGGTGGCTCACAAGAAGAAATCTTGGAACAACGCCCTTTCTCCCGAAGAAAAGGCGACAGCCGATGAGCTATTCAAGCAAGTTGTCATTCTGAGGAATTCAGGAGGCATGACGATGCGCGGTACTGAAGTAGTTTCAGTGTTCCTGCAACGTCGAGTGCAGCCGCTGATGTCTCGCCCTCACCAGCTGTGGCTTTTCGCTGGCAAAAACGATAAGTCGAGGGTCAACTCTGCCGACATTTCGGCAGACGAGCTCCAGAACGAAGTTCGTCGCCTAACATGCCTCAGCACCAAGGACACCATCGTTCTGACATCGGCGCGCCCTCCTTATGACTCCAAGCATCCTCCATCCGAGGTAACCTTTTCGTCCTTCGTTTACTGTCATTACTCCTTCTTTTTGTTTGTGCCTTACACGTTTTGCTATCTTTCTGCAGGTTCCCGCTGTCGCCCAATGTTATCCTCCCTCACCCGAGAGCGGAGCGGTGTTAGAGGATGACGATGACGATTCTGAAGGAACCGAGAATACACAGCACGCCCTTGAGGACAGCGATGTCCAAGAGGAGGAAACCGCTGAAGATGACGCCTTTCTCAAGACCAGACGTCGCAAGAAGGTGCATGATGATCTTATCACTTCAGCTGAATCAAGTCCTAAAGGAGGAGATAATGATGCCGACGAAGCTGCTTCGCCTCCTCCTGCTAAGAAGGGTTCAACCAGTTTCTTCGTGGACGAAGATGACCTGGACTTGTGAGCATTTATACTCTTGTTACTTTCATTTCTTGTCACCTTGTATGCTAACTGCACGCCGTACTCAAACAGCTCTGCCGATGATGATGACGATGTTCCTCTCGCAAAGAGGGCTAAACTAGCTTCTGAGAGAGCAGCATCGGCTAAAGAATTAAACCCTTCTCCTGCCAAGTCGACACCTCCATCCCGAGCGGGTGTAGAGAAGGTCCCAGTGTCGAGAGTTATTCCTTCCGATGATGCTCCCACGCCGCCGGCTGGCCGCGATCACGTAAGTACTTTAATCTGTCAAGCTTTGCTGAATTTCCATCACCTTACTCTTCTTGACTTTTTCCTGGCTGCAGCCAATTTACGCTACAGTCGATGCTGTGGCGGATTTTGCTGAACAATTTACTCGTCTCGAAGCTGAAAATTCTCAACTTCGGAAGGCCGTCAAATCTTCGGCTGATCAGGTGGTCGAAGCCAACAGACTTGCTGCCGATGCCAAAAGTGAGAATACTTCGTTGAAGGAAGAAGTAAGTCGGCTGAAGCGTCAAATGAAGGATGACCAAGATGCCAGGCGTGCATCGGCGGCTGCGATTGATGAGAAGGAGGGTGTCCTCCGCGAATCCATCAAGGGTTTACTGGGTAAAATCCTTGTAGTGCTCCGCCTCTTTCTTGATGCTTTCTCCATTGATTACTAATATTTTATTTTTCAGAGGCCGCCAATTTAACTGTCAGTCGTCGTCATCAACTTCGGGAGGATTCTACGGCCGACGCCTTGTCACTTGCTGAGTCAAATGTCCAGATCCTCAGATTGCTGCAGAAGTCCAAGGGAGCGCTGTCGAAGTTATACTCGATGATCTTCCCTAAGGCGAAGCTGGACAAGACTCTCGACGAGATGGCTGAAGCTTTCCTTATCGATCCCTCCGAACATGTAGAGGTACTGAAACGTCGTAACCGCTTGTTTGGTGCGGTTCTTACTTTCCAGTTGCTTATGGGCCACGGGATGGGATCGGAATTGGAAGAGTTTTCCAAGGCGCTGCCTGTTGATGATGAAAATCATCTAGTCAACCTTGAGCCTTTCAAGAGATCGGCAATAACTTGTGCTAACCGGCTTCTGAAGTTGGTGGATGAAGCACAAGCCGAACCTGCTCCTGAGTCAGCCCTGGTTCAACGTCGGCTAACCCTTGAACTGTTATTTGATTTGTTGTAAATATTCTCGTAACACTTTTAAATTCGGCTCTGTTGCCAAACATCCTTTTGCCTGTATGATGTACACTCAATGCTCCCGATGGGAGTGTTTTTATATATTAATGCTTGGTCTGAAGTGAAGACGTGCTGCAGATTCCTTCATCTTCTTCCCGTGCTGAGCTCTTTCCAAATTCCTCGGGTAACGATGAATCAGGCCTTGTTCGTCAGTTACATGATCAGGTGTCTAGTCTAAATAAAGACATTACTTCCCTTCGTGCGATGGCTGCCTTAGTGAAGAAGAAGGGAGAAATAGCGACTGCCGTTGAACAATACGCTCTTGATGGTCTTCATGTTGCTACCGAAAGTTTGAACTGTGAGTATTAGCCTGCCTTCTGATTCCAGGTATAGCTTGAATGTTCTAACATTTGTTCCTTTTCCAGTCGTGGCTTCGGATGCAGCTGAAGAGGACAGGAAGATTACCGTTTTCATCCCCGTTAGGGTTTTCTTCCTCTCCGTCCCCGACGGCGAGTTGGTGGCGGCTCCGGTTCCGTGGCCTCCCTCCCTTGAGCGAGGTGATTGTTTTCCTTTCGACCCCAAGAGACCTGACCCTCGGTAGGCTTCCCACGGTGGTGGCTGTGCACGGGGCGAGGAGCTAGGGTTTGGCTTTCCTTCGAAGGATGTCCCAGACAAGATCGGAAGCTAGTGCGACAGGAGGGGCGGCGATCGAAGCTGCTGAAGGAGATGTGGAGAAGAGCGGCAGTAAGGATAGAGATCATGGAGATCTCCCATCATATGTCTCCAACCATGGAGAGGAAGGTATTGATTCCATGTTTGGCAATTTAGATATAGGGGAAGAGGAGTTCGATGATTTTGTTATTGAAGAGGACGTGAAAGACTTCGAGGAGGGCACTCGATGGCTCGCGGTTGCAAGGGTGAATTGCAGGAAGAAATTTAGCCATGACGCTCTGTTCCAGCAGATGTTTGCTGCCTGGAATTCCTCACAGAAAATCAACATCCGTGCAGTAGATGAGAATCGATTTGTCATCCAATGCTTTTGTTTGGCTGATTGGGAGAAAGTTATGGAGAAGGGTCCTTGGCTGTTCCGCGATTGGGTGCTTATTACTGCCCCTTATGATGGTTTCTCGGATCCGATGATGGTTCCCTTGGATCATATGCCTATATGGATTCAGGTCCACAAACTGCCTGAAGCTTACAGGAAGGAGAAAGTTATTAGGCCCTTGATAGAGAGATCAGCTGGTGAGGTGATGTTGGTGGAGATGATTCCAAACGGGGTGTTTAGGGGTGATTTTGTTCGCCTCCGAGTAAAACATGATGTGAGGAGACCCCTAACACGTTTTGTTTCCATTGTTTTTGAAAAAAAGAGGAATCTATATGCGGTGAAGTATGAAAAGTTGGGACAATTGTGCTATGTATGTGGTTTGATAGGTCATGAGTATAAGGAATGTGGGGATGGGGTTTATGAAGAGAAGGATCTGAAGTTCGGGGATTGGATCTATGCTAGTGGAAGGGGTCGTGGTATATATCCCCGGGGCAGTTCTAGGGGAGGTTTTGGAAGTGCGAGAGGGAGAGAAGGTGGTTTTGCTGGAGGAAGGGGAGGCTTCGCTGAGGCTATTGGCAGAGGCCGTGGTTTTGTTGACTGGCGTGCTCATCCAGAGAGAAAGACAACAGACAATATGTCTCAGGTGGATCCAGAGCTATTGGATACTGCGTCCAGTCCAGTAAAACAGGGGGATGAGGTCATGTCTGAAGTAGAGAAATTAGCTAAGAGGAGGCTCAATTTTGGGGATGAACGAGGAAAGGGGGGACTAGAGATAGTTCCCTCTAATATGATCATTGATGGAACAGGGGTCCTTCCAGAGCAAGAGAAGGAGTCTTCGTCTGACTCAAAGAGACAAAAAAAGACGGATGGGACATCAACTTCGAACCAAAATGAAGGATCGGCGGCATCCCTCGAGGATGACCGCCGGGCACAATGAAAATATGTGGGTGCAACTGCCGGGGGCTTGGTAAGTCGTCGGCAGTTGGTGCGCTTGTGGATCTCCACAAGCGGTTGAAGCCGGATGTGTTTTTCCTGTCTGAGACGCATCTGACAAAAGCGAGGGCAGGAACGGTTAGACGTAAGCTGGGTTATGATCATATGATTGAGTCAGAAAGTGATGGAAGGAGTGGTGGGCTGCTCATGCTCTGGAATAATAATATTAAGGTGACTTCTTCTACTGCTCATACAAATTACTTGGATATCCGTATTGATGATAATTCGAATGAGGGCTGGAGAATTACGGGGTTCTATGGAGAACCTAGTGGAGATCGTAAACATTTATCTTGGGACTACGTAAGAGATTTGCAGGGGATGGCTGACTTGCCATGGATGATTATTGGAGATTTTAATGAAATTCTATCCAATAGTGAAAATGAGGGAGGAAACATGCGGCCACAGAGATGCATGCAAATGTTCAGAGATGTCTTGTCTAGTTGTAATTTGAGTGATATGGGCTTCTCTGGCGATATTTTCACCTGGAGGAGAGGGCGTATTAGAGAACGCTTAGACAGGGTGGTGGCAAATCAAGGTTGGAGGGACAAATTCCCCATGGCAGCAGTGATACATGAGGATTTCTGGAAGTCGGATCACAGACCGATTATGGCTGATACTGAGTATTTTGACGCTGGCCAGGTGAGGAATAATGGAACAAAGAAAATGTTCGAGGCAAAATGGCTATTGGAAGAATCCTTCGACGATATAGTTGGAGGGGCTTGGGAAGAAGCTTCCTCTGGAGGGCCGGCGACTTTGGCCCAAAAATTGCAATCGGTCCACTTGGCCCTGCATGCATGGGATCGTAGAGTTCTTGGGGAGCCGAAACGTCGCCTGAAGGAGCTACAGAATGAGCTCAACTCTGCTATGGAGGGATCTTTGTCTGATGAAGCTACTGCAAGAATTCAAACAATTCAATTAGAGATTGAGCACTTACACGAGCAGGATGAAATTAAATGGGTACAGCGAAGTCGGGCAAACTGGATGAAATCGGGGGATCGTAATACAAATTTCTTTCATAACTTCGCGACCGCAAGGAAAAAAAGAAACCTCATCAAACGCCTTAAGGATGAGGGTGGTAATTGGATTGAGGACGAGGATGGTCTGGCTGATCACATCAACAGCTACTTTGGGAATTTATTCTCTAGAGGAGTGGATGAAGTAAGCATGGAGGTCATTAATAAAGTCACTCCGCGGGTGACGGCAGAGATGAATGTGGTACTGAATGCCCCTTATACTCGTGAAGAAGTGAAAAAAGCTATGTTCAATATTGGGGATCTCAAAGCCCCAGGACCTGATGGTTTACATGCCATTTTTTTCAAGCGTTATTGGAGTCTTATTGGAGAGGACCTAACTGATGAAGTTCTTAATGCTATTAACTCTGGGAGGGTGCCAGATGGGTGGAATAATACAAATATTGTTCTTATACCGAAGGTGGACTGTCCGGAGAGTATCTCCCAGTATAGACCAATAAGTCTGTGTAATGTGGTGTATAAGGTGATCTCTAAAGTGTTAGCGGCGCGACTTAAAGTGCTTCTGCCGGAGATTATATCCCCAATGCAAAGTGCTTTTGTCCCTGGCCGTATGATCACTGATAATTTTCTGGTTGCCTTCGAATGCTTCCATGCAATAAAAAGGAAAAATGAAGGGAAGTATGGGACCTGTGCTGTAAAGCTTGATATGCACAAGGCGTATGATCGAGTAGAGTGGTGTTTTCTTGAGAAGATTCTTACCAGGATGGGTTTTGATCAAAATTGGATTCAATTGATTATGTCTTGTGTTGGATCGGTAAAGTATCAGGTCCGGTTTAATGGCAGGGAAACAGAACGTTTTTCTCCGACTAGGGGATTACGACAGGGAGACCCTCTTTCCCCGTATTTGTTTCTCTTGTGCGCTGAAGGACTAACCAGTCTCCTTAAGTCTGAGGAGGAGGCTGGCAATATTATGGGGGTGAAGGTGTGCAGAGCTGCCCCGGCGGTGTCACACTTGCTCTTCGCGGACGATTCACTAATTTTGATGAGAGCGGACTTGCATAATGCCAGGAGTCTGCGGAGAGTGTTGGAGGATTATTGTGCTGCCTCTGGCCAGATGGTAAGTGAAGCGAAATCGAGCATTTTCTTTAGCCCGTGTACAAGGGTGGAGACTAGAGAGGAGGTGTGTGTTGAATTGAATATCTTAACAGAAGCAATTACGGATAAATATCTGGGACTACCACCGTTGGTGGGAATTGATAGAACTGATCGTTTCATTCATCTTATTGATAGAATCTGCGCCCGCTTAGCAGAGTTACAAGGAGAAACTGTTATCCTATGGGGGAAAAGAAATTTTACTGAAGGCGGTTATCCAGGCGATTCCCGCTTATGCTATGTCTGTTTTCAAGCTGCCCAAGCTAGTAATTAAAGGGATCACTGATGCAATGGCCCGTTACTGGTGGGGAGATGAAGATGACCAGAAGCATATGCACTGGTTTGCTTGGTGGAAGATGTGTGTTTCAAAGAACAAGGGTGGCATGGGATTTCGGGATCTGCACTGTTAGCAAAGCAAAGTTGGCGATTGCTATGTGAACCAGATTCCTTGTGTGCGCAGGTTCTTAGAGCCAAGTATTACCCCAATGGAGATATTCTGAATGCTGAATTAAAGAAAGGCTCATCCTATACATGGCAAAGTATTTGGGCAGGCCTACAAACTTTGAAGAGAGGACACATTTGGAGGGTTGGCGATGGGTCAAATATTAATATTTGGTCGGATGAGTGGATCCCGTCTAGCCCTTCGAGGAAAATTTTGACGCGAAGGGGAAACGTTGTCTACACAAAGGTTTCAGAATTGATTGATCCTGAGACTAGAAGCTGGGATGAGGAGCTTATTAGAGAACTATTTCTCCACGTGGATGCTAATAGAATCCTCAAAATTCCACTTGCAGTTGGGATGATGGAAGACTTTGTGTCATGGAATTGTACAAAAACTGGTATTTTTACAGTCCGATCGGCATACCATATTGAGTGGGATTTTCAGCATGGTCAGAAACTAAGGAGAACTAATCAGCAGGGGACGGCAACAGCGAATCCTGTATGGGCTAGCCTATGGTCTTTACGAGTGCCAGCAAAGGTTAAAATTTTCTCATGGAGATTTCTTCACGGTACAATACCTTGCAAGGCAGTGTTGGCAAATAGGCATATCATTACTAGCAGCTTATGCCCTGTCTGTCAAGTCCATTGTGAGGACACTAGACATCTATTTTTTCAGTATCCAAGAGCAGCTGAAGTTTGGGACAATTTGGGTTTATCGGAGTGCATTACAAGAAGCTGTGACGTTGACAGGGCGGGATCGAGGCGTTCGGAAGTGCTTCTGAGGCAAGGTAATAGGACTTCGCCGATTATACCTGAGCTTGGTCTACATGAACTAATTGTTACCGCATGCTGGTATCTTTGGTGGGAGAGACGGAAAATTTGTCATGATGAAAGAGTTCTGAAGCCAACCCAATCGGCACTCTCTATTTCAGCTCTGGCCCTGAATTATTTCCGAGCCCTGAAGAAGAATGCGGGTATTAGGCGTCATGGCTGGGAGAGACCAAAGGAAGATTTTGTGAAACTGAATATTGATGCTGCTTTTTCTCATGAATATTTTTCAGGCGCAACTGGTGCAGTACTGAGAGATGATAAAGGGCGCTTTATTGCTGGGAGTAGTTGTGGTATTGAGCATATTGGCAATGCGCCAACTGCTGAAGCTAGGGCTTTGCGGGATGGTTTTATCCTGGCGAGCCAGATGGGATGCTCAAAACTGGAAGTTAATAGTGATTGTATGGAGGTAATCAATATTATGGAGCAAGATGGTAACTCAGCGGGACCTGCTGCAGCGATTTATGAAGAGTGTGCTTTCTTGGCGAGGGGCTTTGCAAAGATCATCTTTAGCCATTGTCCTAGAGAGAGTAATAGAGTAGCTCATAGTCTTGCAGCAAAGGCACAGGGGTATCAATCTGTAGTTTGGATTGATGAACCTCCTGATTTTATTGTAGCTGAGTTAGCAGATGATATAAGCCTCTTTTCATTGTAACTTGAACAGTTCTGTGTGGCAGCAAGTTTCAGACGCACTCTTTTCCTTACCAGGGTACCGAAGGGGACTGGAAGGTTTTTAATGAGGCGGCTTGCGTGCTTTAATATATTATGATTTCAAAAAAAAGAGGACAGGAAGATTCATGAAGAGGTTGAGGCGATGACCGACGTTGCGCACCCAACACATGGTTTATGGCAGCATCGTCCGAAGGCCGTCATTATGGCGAAGTTCAAGTACCGGGTGATGAAGGCACATTACTATTTTGACAAATACTATGCCCTTCTCACGATGGTTTGGCACACCTTGTTTCCTCTGGATCAGGCACCCGAAACTTTGTCTGGCTTGTTCACCCGATTCAAGTCTCCAGAAAGGATTCGGCTGCTAGTGCGGAAAGAACTTCTAGCTGGTGCTGAGCTTGCTTTTGCTTCCATATTGGCATGCCATCCATCTTTAGATTTAACAGCCGTAGCTAACACTGAAAGGGATTTAGGCCAGTACTATGATGTTGCTAGAGGTCCTGCTCACACCATTGTTTCTCGGATGGAATCATGTCTCGATAAGGAACTAAAGGCCCACTGGAACCGGGGATCCCGATTATGAATGTAATAGCCTTGTATTTCACATAAGACTGTTTGCTGCGTACGCTGCACGCTTTGATTTGATTGATATTTTATTGTCGAGTGCGGCTGAGTGATCAATTCAGCCTGCTTACTCGACGACTTCGTTGTATTTTATGCAATGTGATTGCGAAGTCGATATGTAATTTATGTGAAAGTTCGGCTTCGTCACACGGTGCACCTGTTTGAGCCTTATCTTAGTGTAACCATCGACTGCAGCACTCGCGTATTTTTCGAGGCTTGGATTGGTTGTTTTTGTGTGTCATTAATCTTAGCTCTCGTAGAGAGTATTTAATTAATGTCATCGTGTGAACACGTTTTTTCTGGGCCAGTGCTCCCGATGGGAGTTAGAGCCGATGGAAACGGTTCCGAACGTTACGTTCGGGTGTCAAAGCCTGAAGGAAAAAAAAGGGTAACAGAAATCTGATTAGATCTTTATTCATAATGCAAAGTAACCTTGTAGGCCGTTGAAAAATAATCGTATTCTATGTATAAAACCGTCGCAAGTGCGCGATGTTCCACGGATTCTCGACATCTTTTCCTGAGGCTGGATTTTTGAGCCGATAAGCCTCTCCCGGTATCACTTCGGTGATGATGTACAGTCCTTCCCATGGGGATTCCAGCTTCAAGGGTCTTTTTTGCTTCAGCCGAAGTACCATATCTCCAACACTGAAATTTCGACTGCGTATTCGTCGACTGTGATAATTTCTCAGTGCTTGTTGGTAGACCGTTGTTCTTGCCAAGGCAATATCTCGTGCTTCATCAAGGAGATCGACAGCATCCTGTAGCGCGATATTGGAGGAGGACTCTGTGTACGCTGTTACTCGAGGCGCTTCAAATCGGACGTCGGCTGGCAGGACTGCTTCGGCTCCGTACACCAAGAAGAATGGAGTGTATTGAGTCGACCTGTTGGGGGTGGTTCGCAAACTCCATAGCACAGATGGTAGTTCCTCAACCCAGGCTCCGGCTGCGCCCTTAAGGCGTTTCTTTAAACCATCCCCTATTAAACCATTGATCCTTTCCACCTGACCGTTGGTCTGGAGGTGAGAGACTGATGCGAATTTCAATATGATTCCTCCATCATCGCAAAATTTTCTGAATTCCTCAGAATCAAAGTTGGTGCCATTGTCTGTGACGATGCTGTGGGGCATACCGAATCGACAGGTTATTCCTTTAAAGAATTGGACCGCCGTTTCAGCCTTTTGATTTCGCACTGGTACTGCCTCAATCCACTTAGTGAATTTATCGACTGCAACCACTAAGTACGTGTGTCCTCCGGGTGATGATCTGGGCAACGGCCCAACTTGATCGAGTCCCCATTGAGCGAACGGCCATGCCAAGGGTATTGTCATTAAATCCGTTGCAGGAGCGTGTGGTTTCGACGAGAAACGTTGGCACGCATCGCACTTCATGACTAGATCCCTAGCATCCGAAGCTGCTGTTGGCCAATAAAATCCTGCCCTGAAGGCTTTTGCCACAAGAGCTCTGCTCCCTGCATGATGCCCACAGGTTCCTTCATGTATCTCACGTAATAGTGCTTTTCCATCGTCAATGGCGATGCACCTTTGGAAGATCCCTGAGATGCTGCGCTTGTAAAGCTCACCATTTATTACTGTGAAGGCCTTTGATCGTCTGACGATTCGCTTAGCTTCCACAGAGTCTTCTGGCAATTCTTGTTTCGACAGGTACGCTAGGAATGGTTCGGTCCATAGAGGCTCGAGGAGGAGAACTTGTTCGGAAGAAAGGATTGGAGATTCTTCAGCCGAAGGTTTTTGCAGTGAGCTTTTTTCCAACTCTTCACCCGACGATTTTCCAGACGGCTTTTCTTTAATTGACCTTTGAGCGATCACTTCGTAAAAAACTCCATCCGGGATGGGGGAGCATGTGGACCCGATGTTTGCCAAAGTGTCGGCTTCCTCGTTACTGGCTCTGCCGATGTGCTTAAGCTCGCATCCTTCGAATTTAGCCTCCATGTTCTGATACAGCTGCCGATAAGCAACCATGTTATCACTGACTGCATCGCACAGGTTCATTGACTGCTGGACCACCAAGTTTGAATCTCCGTAGATCTCTAGGCGCGTAGCGCCACATGCCTTCGCCATTTTCATTCCGTGCAGCAGTGCTTCGTATTCTGCTTCGTTGTTTGTCGGCAGGGAGAAATTCATACGTAGTATATACTTCATTTTATCTCCTTGTGGTGATATCAGCACTACTCCTGCCCCTGCTCCTGTACTCCGCTTTGACCCATCAAAGTACATCACCCATGACCCTGACATGTCGGGTGTCGCTGGTGTCTGTGATTGGATCCAATCTGCCACAAAATCTGGGAGGATTTGGGATTTTACCGCTGTTCGGTTGACGTAAGTTATGTCGTGTGGTGCTAACTTGATAGCCCATTGAGACACTCGACCTGTGGCTTCCGGGTTGGTCATTATGCTCTTCAGGGGTGCTTCGCTCACAACTTTGATCGGGTGCTCCGTGAAGTAGTGCCTCAGCTTGCGAGCCGACCTCCATACTGCATATGCCAACTTCTGGTGATGAGGATACCTCTGTCTTGCGGGGGTAAGTACTTCACTGAGGTAGTAAACGGGCCTCTGCACACCGTGAACCCTCCCTGCTTCTTCTCGTTCGACAACCAAAACGCTACTGAAGACTTGAGCTGTAGCGGCTATGTACATCAGTAATGTCTCCTTTTCGCGCGGAGTTACGAGCACCGGGGAGGTCGATAGGATTTTCTTCAAGTTGTCGAAGGAGTCTTGTGCTTCTTTTGTCCACTCGAACTTTTCTGACTTTTTCATCAGGTTGTAGAAGGGCAAAGCTTTCTCCCCTAGCTTCGCGATGAACCTGCTAAGCGCTGCTAATCGGCCTGCCAACTGCTGCACTTGGTGCAGATTCTTTGGCGGCTCCATGTCGAGAATAGCTTTGATCTTCAAGGGATTAGCCTCGATTCCTCTGGCTGATATGAAGTACCCGAGTACTTGTCCTCCTGGCACTCCGAAGAAACATTTCTTGGGGTTTAGCTTGATTTTGTACTTGTCCAGATTGTCAAAGGTCTCTCGCAAATCGTCGATGAGTGTGGCTGCGTGCTTTGTTTTCACCACGATATCGTCGATGTAGACTTCAATGTTTCTCCCGATCTGTTCCACGAGGCAGGCTTGCATGCAGCGTTGGTAAGTAGCTCCTGCATTTTTCAACCCGAAGGTCATGACGTTGTAACAGAAAACGCCGTGTGGAGTGATAAACGCGGTTAATTCCTGATCCTCCTTCTTCAATTTGATCTGGTTGTATCCGGAGTATGCATCAAGAAAAGAGAGACGGTCGCACCCGGCCGTAGAATCGACTATTTGATCTATTCTGGGCAATGGGAAGTGATCTTTCGGGCAGTGTTTGTTAAGGCTAGTGTAATCAATGCACATGCGGAGGGCGGTGGTGTCCTTCTTCGGCACCATGACTGGATTAGCCACCCACTCAGATTCCTTAAGCTCTCGGATAAATCCTGCCTTGCGGAGTCGATTAACTTCTTCACCGATTGCCCTTCTTTTTGGTTCGGAGAATCGCCGCATAGACTGTTGTACTGGCTTGGCCGTCGGGTCAACATTTAGGGCGTGCTCAGCGAGTTCCCTGGGGATACCTGGCATGTCGGATGGCTCCCATGCAAATATCTCCCAGCGCTCACGGAGGAACTCAATGAGCGCGCTTTCCTATGCGACAGTTAGGTCAGCCGAGGTGTTGACCGTTTTCTTCGGGTCAGTAGGGTGCACCTGCAGCTTCTTGGTTTCCTTTGTAGTGTCGAACTCGTCGGATCTTGCGTTTCGATTGTCGGCTGGTGGCTGTGTGTGATCTGTAGTGGCGTTGATCGCGTTGAGTTCTTCTTTAGCTCCAAACTTCGAGGCGATCTTCTGAAATTCCCTGTCGCAGTTATCTGACCGAGCGAAACTTCCATGAACGGTTATTGGGGTCCCGTTGTTGCCCTGCATCTTTAGTTTCAGGTACGCATAATGAGGCACGGCCATGAATTTGGCAAACGCAGGTCTGCCGAGGATGGCGTGGTACTGAGATTCCCAGTCGACTACCTCGAATTCGACCCTCTCTTTTCTGAAGTTATTGGGCGTGCCGAAGACTACGTCCAACGATGTTTTGCCCAGCGAGTAAGCGGGTCGAGTCGGTATAATGCCATGGAACCCTGTGTCGGATTCTTTTAGCATGTCGACTGTCAAACCCATCGCCCTCATCGTGCTGGCGAATAACAAGTTCAGGCCGCTTCCTCCATCCATAAATACTTTGCCCATATTGTATCCCCCAATCTGCGCTTCCAGGACAAGGGCCGCGTGACCGGGCCTTGGGACGGCCTTCGGGTGGTCCGCCCTGCTGAAGGTGATGCTCTGCTCCGACCAATCGATAAAATCTGGCGTATTCATCATGGCCACTTCTGCGTATTTTACTTCTCGGGAGAACATTTTGATTTCTCTTTTTGAAAAGCTGGTTTTGTGGATCATGTTGATTTGTCCACGCAGTGCTGGAAATGCTTCGACTGGTACATATTCATCTTTTTCCATTGGCTCGTATGGTTCTGGTACATATGGCTCTGGCTGATGACCATAGGACTTTGCTTTCTCTTCCATTATGCGGACTCTTGATGCAGCTTCGGTTCTAAGGTCGCCGCAGAACTGTCGAATCTCTAGGAAGTGTCGGCAGTTCCTTAATAGATGGCTGGACTTCTCCCGGCCATCCTTAGGATCGAAGTAAGAGTGAAGATAGCATGGCTCCTCAAGTTGCTCTGTAGCTGAGAGGTGTGGAGAACGGGTGCGTCCTCTGATTGACGACATGTCATATCATCGGGAGTGGACTACTGTTCTGCCCTCCTCTTCACGATGTGAGCTCCTCCGTCTCTTCCTTTGTCCAGCTGCGGTGCCGGGACTTTCACGGATGCTTTCTCGCATGCCTCTGGGCGAGGTCTCTAAGGTTGCTGCCGAAGGGATACCCTCCTGAGGCACGACCTTTGAGTGGGACGCACCGGCGCCGGGGAGGCGAAGAAAACCTCCGGAGTCGACGACGAAGTGGACGCCACTGAAAATAGCTTCCGCGTTGCGAGACGATGCCATAGGGTTCGGGTGAAGCTCTTCGCGGTACGGTACGAATTCAAAGGATCCGCAGCGGACCGGATCTCTTGGCTTTGCTGGCGTCGGCGACTCAAGTAAGAACGCCGCAGACGTAACTGGTGCTGCCGATGACCTGCCTTGTGCCGACAGGCTTCCCACAGACGGCGCCAATTGTCGAGGGTACTCCTCGTCAATGCCCTCCGATAGGGGCTTAGGGTTGACGGAATCCTGTAGGCTGACACGAGACATCGGTTCGCAGACAAGCGGGGAGAGCAATTTACCCAGGTTCGGGGCCCTCGATGAGGTAAAACCCTTACGTCCTGCATGTCTGTTCTTTGATTATGTGAATAATGGGTTACAATGGGGTGCCGAATAGTTCGGCTGAGATCTAGGCGAGATTGCTGTTGCTAGGGTTACCTAGCTCTAAGCTTTTCCTGGCTAAGATTGCTAAGATTGTTCGTGTCCTTCGGCAGCCCCTCTCCTGGCCTTTATATAGGAGGCCAGGTCTCAAGAGGTCTAACCGAATACGACTAGATTTACGATAGTTTAGATCCAATCTTTCCTTGTTTGTTCGCTTCCTTGTCTTGCCCGTCAAGGGATCTTCTGGTGCGCCGACCTAGTGGCCCATCTAGCCTTCGGGTGTCTTCATGGGCCTCCAGTTGGTCAATACAGGATAGGGCAACGTCGGTTACTCGAAGGGTAATGCCCACGTCAAACTACGTCTGCGATAATTGCTCAAGCGGGAGGTGAAACAGTCTTCCGCATGAAGGAACAACATAGCTTTGTATTTATAATAGACCTATTCCAATCCGAATTTTCTTTATTTACCTTTGGACCATCTCAAAGCAGATATGAACGGTAGATATATGGTGGTGTGTGGCACCCATAAGCCAAAAGTCCGCGTTAGCGGTAGCTATTGCTAATTAGCCTAGGAGCTATTACTAAATAATTTGGTATGTATTTGACAACCCAATATTTATCAAAAATCCGATCATTACTCTAAAATAATTTGGTAAATGATGCTAAATATTGTGGTGGCTATTGGTGCTGTTACTAAGTAATATGGCAACTGTATTAGAGAACCTCATAGTTACTTGGAACAATTTGGTAGCTATTTTCTAATTGATCTAATAGTTGCTACTAAATGGTTTAATAGCTAATACCCCTCCGTTTTTAGATATAAGGTGTATAGTCTTTGGCACGAAAATTAAGAAACACACATGAAAAAAAACTACAGAAGATTTTGGCTGGATAGATCCTAGACATTTGACAAGATAAAATAGAAGGGTTTTCAAAAGATAAGAAAACACAAGAAAATCCCTAAAAAAAATCCACATCAAACACAATATACCTTATAATTTGGAGACTTTTCTCAAAAAACTTTACAAATTATATCTAGAAATGGAGGGAATATAGTAGCTACAGCTAAACACAAAGAGTACTGCAAATGGTAGTTGTATTAGATAGGGATGTATGCAACTTTTTGCAATTAATGTGCTAGTTGCATTTCGAGTCTACATGCAACACGCACGAACCAAATATTGGCAACCGGCATAGGGCAACAGCTGCATGTCGGACATGACCAGCCTGCACGCGCATTATCGTTTGGGCCTAGGGGAACAAGACAGAACTAGATGTGTTACCTGCGGCGGCTGCTCATAGTGGGGAGTAACATAAGGTGGTGTCATGCATAATTTACTAGTCCATGTTACTACCTTCATAGTGGAAAGTAACTTAGAGATGATATCATGCAAAGCCTCATTTATTAGTTTGTAGACTCATTTTATCTTGGGGTGTGTGATGTTACGGTAACATAGCTAGTTACCACCTCCCTATCTTTCTTCATTTATTGCTATATCATGTCACCAAAACACCTTGAAATGTGTGATGTTACTACCTAAGTTACTCCCATTATGAGCAGTCTAAAATATGTGGCGCCGCATACCACGGTCCTATAATATTTTATCTTTAAATAGTTCCCTATTAATTGATTTTCATGAATCCGGGTGCCTCCACGTCAATCGTTCTTACCCGTAACCGTTGTCGCCCATCGTGTCTCCATTAGCTCCCTCTCTTTTCTGCATTTTCTCTGCAGTTTTTACTTTGTACGTGGGCTGGACGGGACCTCCTACACGGACTTGCTCGCTTTGCGTCCTATGAAAAAAAAAGAGTCGGCTGTTGTTCGTGTTCCTTGGTTCGGAGTAGAGCCGTCCGCCCGCCCGACCTATGGTTTTCTCGCCACAAATGCGGCCGTTGCGACCTATGGATTACCAAAAACGTGAAGCCGCACGATGCAAGCCAACATTCATTAACCGTCATTGACATGTAAATGCGTAATAAATTGCTCGTTTGAACTTTTCTTACAGCAGTCACGTATTTCATTAATGGAAAATCAAGTTACATGAGTAAAAAACATGGAAACAACCACACAGACCAGAAAAAGACGGTTGTTCTGAAAACTTCGTAGAAAAAACCCTAGAGGATAGAAATATACAAAATTATCCATAGAGTTTCCTAGACTCAGAGAACCAACCTTAGGTTGGGTGGTTAGGAGGGTGGTTGTACCCCCAGCCCACCAGAGTTCAAACCCCAGGTTTGACATCTGTGTGTCTCATAAAGGCGGAATATTCTTTCAGTGGGAGGCGACGTTCTCGTCGACAGCGAGGCGCCTGTGGTGACTTCGTCAATTTTCAAGATCCAATCCGCCGGCTCGGTCTTCCGGAGGTGCTCATAGGGGTAGGGTGTGCGTGTGTTCGTTCATAGGGTTGAGTGTATGGGCGTGTATGTGAGCGCCTGCGTTTGTACTGTGTTTCTCAAAAAAAAAAAAAGTTTCCTAGACTCGTCGAAGCCAACAATTGCCACCAAACTCGAACGCCGTCTTGTCGCGCTTTGGAAGAAATGCCGAGTCTCAATTCTTGCCATATCCAAAAGAACACCATCGCCAACGAGGTTTTGTGAGTCGGTGAACAGGCCCGCTGCAAGCATCGAAGCACATGTCGATGTGGCACGTTGATCGGGGGACGTGGCCGTGCTATCTTGGACCAAGGTCCTTTGCATCCCATCAAAAAAGTCGAGGGATAACGACAAATCAACCAACTCCGGAGCAGTATCCTTGCTCGAAAGCATCCACCTCGCCCCGGCCCCCGGCGCCATCGTGGACAACAACAAACGCTAGCGATACATCGAGAAACAAATCTCGCCTGAAAAACAGCGAGAAGGCCAAACCGCCGACCTGAAAATCGACAAGTACACATTGCCAACAACTCCGAGACGTCGCCGTGAAGGTCGCCGCCAGTGTGGAAGTGGAGTTGAGGTAGATTTATTTGCTCGGGCGCCGCTTCCACCACCCAACGATGCACCACAACAAACAAAGCCCTAACTACATAATGGAGAACGAGGTCTCCTCTCCTTCTTACCGCAGGAGCGGCAAACGGAGGGGGAGGGGCCCAAAGCTCGGACCGTTAGAGATGAGATCTGGCAAAACTGACGGAGAGGAACAGGGGGCAAAACGGTTTGCCTAGGGTGTGTTTGGTTGGTGTCACCAAGTGAAATATAATGGGATGGTTCTGCACCTAGATCTTCTTCCGGTGTTCAGTTGGAAAATGGAACGAAACGAGGTGGTTCCTCATAAGAGAATATTCCCTCCAGATCCGGAACGCACCCATTTCTCAAAATCGGTGAAATCTCCCCATTCCTCTATGCTAAAACCACCCACACCCACTCAACTCATCTATTCTCTCATAACTTTATTCCGCTAAAACGCACCCCATGTATACTCACATCTTCTATTATCAGAATCGGTTACACTCCACTCTCCAACCGAATATATGAATGGAACCAACCCATTCCATATTCTAGCTCAAACTGAACACAGTATAGTACACCAGTATAAGTACATGCAAGTAGTGGTCGGAGGAAGTTTTGGTTTCAGGATTCTATCTCCTTTCCCAGATATTATTGAGGTTTCTCCGTCTAATATGCAACATGTGAGAGAGGCAAAAAAAAGCTACACTTGACGGTTTATTGCCCTCATTCGAGAGCTCCACGACATTTGTCATTTCATTCAAGTTTGCAACGCTGGCTGTACTTGAGATTTTGTAGGCACATTCAGGTTGAGGTTATCATGAGTAGGTCAAATTGTATTTCTCTGTTTTTTTTGCTAACCCTCAAACTGAATTGCAGGAGTTATAAAAATGGTTCTTGATTCATGAACAATGTTTAGTGACCTCCAAAATCTACTAGGCATCTACACAATATCCTCAAATGTAACATACATTTTTTTGTTGACCATAGTTCCTTTAGAAGACTTGAACAGTTTAAATGTTCCAAACAACGGCTGATGTACCGATAATGCATACATGTTGTTTCAGCTTTACATTATTTGACATAACATGTTATTATGCAATTGGTATTTTATTCTATCAAAATTATTTGTTAAAGTTTCTGCCGTAACGCGCGGGGTATCTTCTAGTTCTATTAACAACAATGAGAAATACACGTGAGTAGATGCATGCATTAATTAAATTGTAAAAAAAAACATGCAGCCATTTAAGTGTGAGCACTACTCTAAATAGACAAATGTCTTGGCTGATTTAATTTGAATTGTAGAAGCTCGGACTTAGTATTAAACAGTCAAAATCTAGAACAATTGATTTCCCTCGATAGTGTGTATTAATGGGAGTTCAAATACCATGGAAAATATTATACCATCAAACATCATATGTTTGCATGTTAATCTAATCTAAGTGCATTACAAGAAGACACCGCAGAGTACCCGTTATTCCAACATCACTACATGGTATTATTCAAGACATGTAAATCTAGGTTCATATCCAAAAGGTGCAACATCGCAACATTTTGTGTATTAGTGATGCGTGGAGACAAAGAAACATATGCATGTCACGCACAACCACCAAATGATCAGTCACTGAGTAGGCGGTTTGGGTGTCATGAAGTTCTCGGACTTGGTGATGTCCTCGAGCTTCATGATGTTCTCGCCCCCATTATAGAAGGTCTTGTTTGGTTCCCGGCCATAATTTTCCAAGCCAAAGTTTGGTAGTATCCACACTTGTGGAAAGCCATATTTTGTGGCAAAAATACTCCGTTTGGTTGGTGACCAAAGTTTGGCAAACAAAAAAAAACCAGTGGCAGTTGTTTGGTTTGCTGCCACAAATATTGGTAACAATTTGTGGCAATTGTTTGGATTGCCGCTAAAGTTTGATAATTAAATGAGGTAACACAACAATTACAGATAATAGTTGAACCAAAAGTATGTTAAACAGCTTACCAGTAGTCAGGGCTGCCAGTAGTTCAAACTCAATAGGGAGTACATTACTTAGACCATTCAGTTTAGGTAGTGTGTAACATTCATGACAAAATGTATGTTTAACCAGATGACTAACAACAGCTTATCGGGCTCTATCAAGCTAACATTGGTAAGCAACAAAAGTAGCATTCTCACTAAACATGTTCTAGTCGTTATGTGAGTAGCACATATAGACAAAATGAGCTTGCAACTAACTTGTAGAGTTCACGGATTTAAGCCTTCCTTCTCGCATAAGAACTTGAAGACCCAAGCATGCAAAGTACCATCACTTGCATTGCACAACCAGCTCCGTTTTACTTCATTCTCCTTAGAAGGCAAATGCTCACCAACGATAATTCTTTGATCAGGTGTCAATGGGATAGTCTCTAGTCTCTACCACAACGTTGCATGCGGATCAACAAGCTGTAATATATGAGGAGGAGCAGTGGCAACAAGTGTGTCCCGAAGTGATTTCATCATTGGACTCTACAAGTCGACTCTTGTACTTTGATGCCTTCTTAGTTGATAGAGTACACATAGGATTTCCTCGTGAACACTTTATACCAGATCGAGTATAGTTGGAAGGATATTTGTTCTCACCGGTTGCATTTGTGATAGGAGTTGGTATTGTGTATGAATCGTCACAAAGTGGATCTTCAGGTGGTGTATTGCCATTGAGGTCATGCATCTCCCTTGAATCACTGTCGGAATCATCACTAACATCCATGCATGTATTCTGATCCATAGCTAATGAACCATCAGCACTAGATCCAGTGAACAGCTCCTGCATCTCTTCATAGAATTTGATGGGTTTAGTGAGTAGACATCTTGCTCTGTCATGCATTAAGTTCAAAAAACAAAGGGGTATATGGCCAGAAACTAGTAACATAAGAAATGGTACAGTAATTAACTTGGATGTGGTTGAGACAACATGCACATAGGGTTGCCTTTTCAGACTCTGAAATAGTCACAATGCATCTAGTGTGGTCAAATGAATTTCCACTTTTGCTCAATGCTGCTGCAATAATCTTCCAATTCTCCTTAGAGTGCATGTACTGACGGTCCACTTGATCCACGGTCACCCCCATTGCGAACTTCTTATTTAATGCATCAGGACACAACAAATGATGTTGCTTCTTGAACTTAAATCCTACATGATGATCTTTCAAGTAGTAGATGTACCAATCAAGCTCGTATTTCTTCTGATCGTCGGCCTAAGTCACAGTCCTCTCGCGAGAGGATACAACAACATCAACCTTTAGTTTTTTCTTGGTCATTGTTGCCTCTCATGAAAGTAGATGATCATAAAGTAATTATTTTGATTTGTTCGAGGGGATAAAAACTCATGTATTTCATTAAAAAATATAAACTTCAAGTACATCATCATAATAATGTGTTGTGGCGAGCCAAAATTTGGCTTGTCTATTTGTGGCCGGCATTCAAACAGCTCCGAAGTCTTCCATGTCAAGACGGTTGCTATCTTCTGCATTAAAAAAGAAGAAACACTCTGGATTCTACTCTTGTATGATCAGCTTATCTTTCTTTTTCCAGCAACAACTTCATATTAATTATGTTCGGTTCGAGACATCTTATATAATAAGTAAACCCAAATGATTCTCACATGTCTATATGGGATAGTAGGACCTTGGGAAATTAAACTAAATATATTTGAACTAGACTCCTATACTTTTTAATCATATTATATTCTTGACCCATAAATTTTTCCATTACTTAGATTGCATAGTAACCACATAAAAAGTTCGGGAGCATTAATTATAGTTTTCCTTAATGTACAGCACTCCCTCGATCCGTCTAATAAAAATTGTCCGAGATTTAACTAAATTTGGATGTATCTACATACTAGATGGTGTCTAGATACATATGAATTTCAACAAATCTAAGACAACTTTCGTAGAATGGAGGGGGTATGTAACTATATAGTTTGCTTCTGATAAGCTTAAATCTTATGTTGTAATAAAAGTCCCCCTTCATTTATTTTTCCACAACTGCATTAGTTATATCGTGAATGTGTGTACTTTAGTACCATGATAAATATCTCTATAGTGTATTGCAAAACAAATATCTCATTAGTTGTTCTAGTGCATAATTAGGTAAGTATGATTATAGAAACTTTTGTAGTATAAATTCAGTCGTTGGCAAAATGTTTTTTGCAAATTGGGAGAGTGATGTTTTGGCACATGAGAGCACATATGCTCCCTTTATTTTGAAATGCATCTTAGATATATTTTAAATATTAGAAAATTTGAAATAAAAATTTGCACATACATCTTCATGTGCTACACGCTCACAAAGTCGTTTCATGAAAAATGGACTTATCATGTAGCGTGTAAAAAATTGTGCTAAAAATAAGACTTTTCACATGATTTTATTCTCTCTCTTTTTTACATGGATCATAAAAATTATCGGGTTTTCGCGAAACTTAACGAACACACATATATTGTTAAGATGTACATGTAATAATTTTTTTCAAAAAAATTCAACACTTCAAAATATGTTTTTTTTTGGTAAAGAGAGCGTATGCAGTCTGGAGCAGAATTGAGTTTCCGGCAAATTGGGTTCAATAATAATTTGAGAACATATGCATGCTTTGCACTTATTATTGAAATAGTACATACTCCCTCCGTTCTTGAATACAAAGCCACTATCAAAATTATATTTTTCATCTATACAAGACCACTAACACTAATCGAGAAAAGTTAATTAGTTTTTTACCTCGTAGAATGGGTCTCATTAATGCGAACATCGCATGCAGCCATAGAGAAAGAATCACCACATGTAATATATTTAATTATCCCAAAACACAAGAGCATTTTCACATTAATAATGGTGATATTTATCACTTGGCTTTGTTTTCTTGGTACCTAGTATATGAGTTTGTGGCCTTGTATACAAGACCGGAGGAACTACTATTGTCGAGAACAGTAGCTTATTGTTGAGAACGTGTGCATACTTTCCATTTATCGCCGTTTCCATGCACGTATGGCTGCCACGGGTTGAGAGCTTTCTAAAGTGGGCATAGGTTGATGTAGAGAGGCTATCTCTTGCGTCTGTTGTGGCGTCAAACCCTATTGTGTCGCCTCCTAGCCCGATGGTGACTTCACAGTTCAGAGGGTTGCCGATCTCTATGGCCCCTTCTCCTCTCGTGCTAAGGCCACTTCTGTGGTTGCCTCTACGTGTGATCCCACTGCTATGGTTGTGACTCGTGTGTTGAAGTTCATGCCTAAGTTGCATAGGATGTGTGAGGTGCGGGTTTGGCAACCATCCTCGGAGCATCTGAAGACGGTTCATGCGGGTGATGATGTTCATGTGGGTGATGATAATGTTGTTGCTGGCGTACCCAAGTCTAACTTCGGGGTCACATTCTCCGTCAAGCTTTGTGAAGTCCTAATTAATTTGGATTCTGCCAAATCCAGAAAAACAATAGGATGTCTCTTAAAGGAGAATGGTTTCTTGATAGAGAAGAGATCGAGGGACAAATGCAAAAAGGATGACGCTCACCCTTAGTCTGGAATCCGCAAGAAGAAATCTAGCAAGTGCAAAGGCATGAAGGGTGATGTTAATAGGGAGGCGTTAATGATGTCATGATATAGCTTTCTTGGCTGCAACTACGGGCTTGTATTGCCTTTTTCTTTTTAACGTGTCCTTCTCTAAGCTGGAGTCCGCCGATGGGGTTTCTTGGTGAAGTTGTGCTTCAGGTGTTAGGGATTTGCACTTTGCAGTCGTTTTGTGGTGGATGTGTTTATTGGTCTAAGAACATCTTCAGTCGCGTCTCCTAAAATGTTTTCAAAGGAATTTTGGACGCGTTGGACGTTTAACCGTTCTCAACCACACCCCAAAGCCCTTCTTCCATCCGGCGTGGCCCAATACGTTGTGCAGCACCCCGGGCCTATCTCCGCTACAGAGAGGACGTTGCGGGGGCTCTGGGCGTAACGAAAAGTTGCGAGTGACGGGGTAGCCTTGTCTGTGGCATGAACCGATCGTTGCATTTTTGCCTTAGTGGTGACGATGGTTGCCAAGACGGAGCAGGCGAGACATCTCGTCGGTGATGCATCTCTTCCCGACCGCCTTCGCTCGCCAGCCCTCCGACTCCACGACATCATGCCTCCTCGCCTAGTCACCACCTACGAAATGTTGAGCTGTAACAGCGGCGGCGAGGCACCTCCACCTCCCCCGGATGACATCTTTGAGTTCTCGACTATGTCGACGAGGACGACAACGACATCTAGGAGGGCCCGGAGCACGCGACGCAGAACGCGCAGTTGATGGCTAGCGTGGAGCGGGACACGACCAACGCGACATTTGACACGGAGCATCAACGACGGTGGGAGGCATAAAGCGGCCGCGGAGGAGGAGATGAGTCGCGACGACTTTGACTGGAGCAAAGACGGGCCTAACCCGGCGGAGAAGGTGGCGGAGCAGAGGACCATCTTCACGTCCTACGAGTGAACCAATGGTAAGCTGCCGCGATTCATTCGAATATTTACATGAGCATTACAAAAGAGGGTCCCTAGTGAACCAATGGTAAGCTGTCGCAAAAGCTACTACGGCGACAACAACGAAAGAGGAAAAACAAAAGCAAAATTATAGACAAGACGGTCTACTTGACCTCCGGCTTCGACGAACTAGAGGAAGGAGTTGGTTTGCATCCGAGGAAGGAGAGGATCTTCTTCGAGTTAGGCTTGGTAGCCTTAATCAAGGATTGCCACCTCTTCGTCTCCATCTTCTTCGTATCACCAACCTTCGCCCAGTCGACGCTTTGTTGGCTCTCGGCAACCAAAGCGATGGTGCCTTCAACACCAATGTTCAAGCCCTCTTGTCGGAGGCCCAGCCCAAGATCTTCTTTTGGGATGAAGTACTTGGTCAGGGCAGCAAAAGTGTCGGGCTCCTCTTTCTTCGCGAAGAAGTAGGGGAAAAGCCGCGAAAACCCCGACCTAGCATCAGAGATGCTCTGGCGAACTTCGTCTCCATGAATTTCAAGGAGAGAAAGAGCGTCAAGAAGGCGATCATCTTCGGGCGTTTCGAGTTCAAAATCTTGGTGCATCCTCCCTGCTGAAACAAAATCTTTGAGGATTCAAGAGGTGCATGGAAAAACAAACGTCTACGACGAAACAAAGTGGTTAGGGCACTTACTAACGAAGCGCCGATTTTGAGACTCTAAGCGGGCGATGATGTCTTCCTCGCGAGCAGATTTTCGAGTTGTGTTCTCGCTCAAGGAATTTTCCGCGTCATGGAGCCTTTTTCGAAGACCCTCGATAGCGGCAGCGTCTAATTCAGCCTTTTCGCGAGCTTTTTCGCTTTGCTCCAGCTTGAGGGCAAGATCATCAGCGCGCTTATTAGCCTCAGAAAGGGCCTCTAGCAAAATAAAGGATGACAAATGTTATGACAAAATAGAAGAGGAGAATCTACTCGATGAAAAGAAGAAAGAAAAGAATACCTATCAACTTATTATCATGGTCACGGTACCCGATAAATTGGGTACCAAGACGAACAAATTCCTTCATCAAAGGCTGAAAAGTAACACGGAATGAGAAAAATCAACTTGAAAAAGTTCGACAACAAAAAGAGAATGAGAAAGGCACTTACATCATCCATAGGAGGAGTCGCCGAGCTATCGGTCAAGAGGCTCAACTCTTTGCCCATATCAGTCCTTGCTCTTTTCGGCGACGGAGCACGGGGGCTCACGAGTCACGAAAGGAGTGGGATGTCCTATTCCTGTTGAGGAGGCGAGGTGTCGTCCGTGTCAGGGCGAGTCTCGGAAATAACTAAAGTACGAGACGTGCTCGTTCGAGCAGTCACGTCAACAGGAGGATTTTCCTTCTCGTCGCCACTGTACACCCAAAAAAAGTATAAGAAACAAAACAAGAAAAAATATCGGGTGCAAAAGAAAAAGGCGACATAAACTTACGAGCTGACGAGGGCATCATCGTAAGGGTTGAAGGGTTTTTCCTCCTCTTCGGGTGAAGTTTCCTCGAGAGGGGACTTATCAGCTTTGGAGGTGCCGGAGTCTGCGACCTCACCCCTTTTCCGCTTGTTCGTCGGAGAAGCAGCAGAGGGGAGAGAATGCGTAGACTTGGAGGCTTCAGATTCAGCTTCTCTTTCAGAGGAAGCCGCGGATTTACGAGAACCCGCAATTTCACTCTCAGGGCGAGAAGTGCCCTGGTTATCATCGGTAACGATGGTTCTTTCCTCGACTTCCCCGCCTTCAGGAAGGGGAGGAAGAGAAGATAAAACTTGATGTTTCTGCGAGGCGAAAAATGTGTCGACAATAAGTTATACCAGGGAAATCAGCAATATAGTAGTCGACAAATGTTAAAACTTCAGAAGGACAAAGATAGTTTACCTTGGGAAGGGCGTTGGTGCCGCTATACGGCTCCACGCGACATGATGTTGGAATGGTGTCCTTTTTGCTCAGCGAAGAGATCTTTCGGACGAGCTTTTCTAGATCCTTAACTGCAAGGTCCTTGGAGAAGCGATCCACGTCTTTGTCGCCAGCATACATCCAGAGAGGGTTTTTGCGAGCCTGTAGAGGCTGCACCCTAATCTTTAGGAAGTATGCAGTAATCTGAATACCCGATAGCTCTTTGCCACGGGTGTTCTGAAGTTCGTGGATGCGTTTCATCAGCGCCTCTGTCGCCGTTTTCTCTTTGTCAGTAGCTTCGGCATCCCACGACTGATGACGAAAGATTTGTTTGCCACCATCAAAAGGAGCGACATTGTACTCTTGCGAGTCATTGTGCTCTTCATGGATATAAATCCATCTTTTGCGCCACCCTTGAACAGAATCAGGGAATTTGACATCGAAATATTCGACATCTGGGCGGACGCAGATAACTACACCACCTACATTATAGGCGGTGGTGTGGGAGCTGTTGCGACGGACAAGGAATATGTGTTTCCACATGCCCCAATTGGGAGGGGTGATGTCTACGCACACTCCTTTTCCTATAGACAGTGTTGGGCCTCCAAGAGCAGAGGTTTGTAGAACAGCAGCAAGTTTTCCCTTAAGTGGATCACCCAAGGTTTATCGAACTCAGGGAGGAAGAGGTCAAAGATATCCCTCTCAAGCAACCCTCCAACCACAAAGCAAGAAGTCTCTTGTGTCCCCAACACACCCAATACACTTGCCAGATGTATAGGTGCACTAGTTCGGCGAAGAGATAGTGAAATACAGGTGGTATGAATATATATGAGCAGTAGTAACGGCACCAGAAAATAGCTTGCTGCTACAACTGGCGTGTGGATGATGGTGGTAATATTGCAGGCAGTACAGATGCAGTAGAACAATAAACAAGCAGTGATTGCGGTATTTGGAAACAAGGCCTAGGGATTATACTTTCACTAGTGGACACTCTCAACATTGATCACATAATAAAACCACTCTACACTCTGTTGTTGGATGATGAACACCACTAATTGTGTAGGATTACACGAACCCTCAATGCTGGAGTTAACAAGCTCCACAATATTCGATATTCATATTTAAATAACCTTAGAGTGCATGATAGATGAATAGTGATACAAAACACATTGCAATCATAAAGGGATATAAATAAGCACTTCACTATGCTATTCATAGCAGTGAATAAGTATTATGTGAAATATAGCCTAAGAGACCCACACGGTGCACACACTGTCACCTTTACACACGTGGGACAAGGAGTCTCCGGAGATCACATAAGTAAAATCCACTTGACTAGCATAATGACATCTAGATTACAAGCATCATCATATGAATCTCAATCATGTAAGGCAGCTCATGAGTTTATTGTATTGAAGTACATAGGAGAGAGATTAACCACATAGCTACCGGTACAGCCCCTTAGCCTCGATGGAGAACTACTCCCTCCTCATGGGAGACAGCAGCGTCGATGAAGATGGCGGTGGAGATGGCAGCGGTGTCGATGGAGAAGCCTTCCGGGGGCAGTTCCCCGTCCCGGCGGCGTGCCGGAACAGAGACTCCAGTCCCCCAGATCTTGGCTTCGCGATGGCGGCGGCTCTGGAAGGTTTCTCATACCGTGGCTTTTCCGTATCGAAGATTTAGGTCAGGGACCTTTAAATAGGCGAAGAGGCGGAGTCGGAGGGCTGACGAGGCGACGACACAACAGGGGGGCGCGCCCCCCTCTGGCCGCGCCAGGGTGGCGTGTGGGGCCCCCAGGGTTCCCCTCTGGTGACTGATACGCGTACAGCACGCGTCCGTTGGTAACCCCAAGAGGAAGGTGTGATGCGTATAGCGGCAAGTTTTCCCTTAGTAAGAAACCAAGGTTTATCGAACCAGTAGGAGCCAAGAAGCACATTGAAGGTTGATGGCGGCGAGATGTAGTGCGGCGCAACACCAGGGATTCCGGCGCCAACGTGGAACCTCGCACAACACAACCAAAGTACTTTGCCCCAACGAAACGAGTGAGGTTGTCAATCTCACCGGCTTGCTGTAACAAAGGATTAGATGTATAGTGTGGATGATGATTGTTTGCGAGAAAACGAGTAGAACAAGTATTGCGGTAGATTGTATTCGATGTAAAAGAATGGACCGGGGTCCACAGTTCACTAGAGGTGTCTCTCCCATAAGATAAATAGCATGTTGGGTGAACAAATTACGGTTGGGCAATTGACAAATAAAGAGGGCATGACCATGCACATACATGATATGATGAGTATAGTGAGATTTAATTGGGCATTACGACAAAGTACATAGACCGCTATCCGAGCATGCATCTATGCCTAAAAAGTCCACCTTTAGGTTATCATCCGAACCCCTTCCAGTATTAAGTTGCAAACAACGGACAATTGCATTAAGTATGGTGCGTAATGTAATCAATAACTACATCCTCGGACATAGCATCGATGTTTTATCCCTAGTGGCAACAGACACATCCACAACCTTAGAACTTTCGTCACCGTCCCAGATTTAATGGAGGCATGAACCCACTATCGAGCATAAATACTCCCTCTTGGAGTTACTAGCAAAAACTTGGCCGAGCCTCTACTAATAACGGAGAGCATGCAAGATCATAAACAACACATAGGTAATAGATTGATAATCAACATAACATAGTATTCTCTATCCATCGGATCCCAACAAACACAACATATAGCATTACAGATAGATGATCTTGATCATGTTAGGCAGCTCACAAGACCCGACAATGAAGCACAATTAGGAGAAGACGACCATCTAGCTACTGCTATGGACCCATAGTCCAGGGGTGAACTACTCACTCATCACTCCGGAGGCGACCATGGCGGTGAAGAGTTCTCCGGGAGATGATTCCCCTCTCCGGCAGGGTGCCGGGAGGCGATCTCCTGAATCCCCCGAGATGGGATTGGCGGCGGCGGTGTCTCCGGAAGGTTTTCCATATCGTGGCTCTCGGTGCGGGGGTTTCGCGACGAAGGCTTTAAGTAGGCGGAGGAGATAGGTCGGGCGCACGGGGCCTCACGGGCGGCCGCCACCAAGGGCCAGGCCACGCCGCCCTAGTGTGTCGCCACCTCGTGGCCCCACTTCGTGACTCCTTCGGTCTTCTGGAAGCTTCGTGTGAAAATAAGCCCCTGGGCGTTGATTTCGTCCAATTCCGAGAATATTTCCTTCCTAGGATTTCTGAAACCAAAAACAGCAGAAAACAGCAACTGGCTCTTCGGCATCTCGTTAATAGGTTAGTGCTGGAAAATGCATAAATATGACATAAAGTATGCATAAAACTGTAGGATAACGTTGCATAGAAAACAAAAAATTTTCTACCGCGAACACGCAATCCAAGCCAAGATGCAATCTAGAAGACGGTAGCAATGAGAGGTTTATCGAGTCTCACCCTTGAAGAGATTCCAAAGCCTACAAGAAGAGGCTCTTGTTGCTACGGTAGACGTTCACTTGCCGCTTGCAAAAGCGCGTAGAAGATCTTGATCACCGGCGCCACGAACGGGCAGCACCTCCGTACTCGGTCACACGTTCGGTTGTTGATGAAGACGACGTCCACCTCCCGTTCCAGCGGGCAGCGGAAGTAGTAGCTCCTCTTGAATCCGACAACACGACGGCGTGGTGTCGGTGGCGGTGGAGAACTCCGGCGGAGCTTCGCTAAGCGTGCGGGAGCTTATGGAGGAGAGGGGGGCGGCTAGGGTTTGGGAGGGGGTGGCCGGCCACTCAAGGGGAGCGGCCAGGTTGTGGTCTTGGGGTGGCCGGCCCCCTCCCCTTGGCCCCTCATTATATAGGTGGAAGCCCCAAGTGTTGGACTACAAGTCTCCGAATAAGACCCGAACCCAAAACCTTCCATGTGATAGGGAAACCTACCTAAGGTGGGAATCCCACTTGGGGTGGGATTCCCCCTTTCCATGTGGG
>NC_061511.1:56986428-57177429 GCF_022539505.1 Lolium rigidum | reverse complement strand
GACTCCACCTTCCTTGGTGGTTTCTTCCGGACTTTTCTAGAACCTTCTAGAACCTTCCATAGAACCTTCCGAATCATTTTAATTCACATAAAATGACATCCTATATATATGAATCTTATTCTCCGGACCATTCCGGAACTCCTCGTGATGTCCGGGATCTCATCCGGGACTCCGAACAAATATTCGAACTCCATTCCATATTCAAGTTCTACCATTTCAACATCCAACTTTAAGTGTGTCACCCTACGGTTCGTGAACTATGCGGACATGGTTGAGTACTCACTCCGACCAATAACCAATAGCGGGATCCGGAGATCCATAATGGCTCCCACATATTCAACGATGACTTTAGTGATCGAATGAACCATTCACATACGATACCAATTCCCTTTGTCACGCGATATTTTACTTGTCCGAGGTTTGATCTTCGGTATCACTCTATACCTTGTTCAACCTCGTCTCCGACAAGTACTCTTTACTCGTACCGTGGTATGTGGTCTCTTATGAACTTATTCATATGCTTGCAAGACATTAGACGACATTCCACCGAGAGGGCCCGAGTATATCTATCCGTCATCGGGATGGACAAATCCCATTGTTGATCCATATGCCTCAACTCATACTTTCCGGATACTTAATCCCACCTTTATAACCACCCATTTACGCGGTGGCGTTTGGTGTAATCAAAGTACCTTTCCGGTATAAGTGATTTACATGATCTCATGGTCATAAGGACTAGGTAACTATGTATCGAAAGCTTATAGCAAATAACTTAATGACGAGATCTTATGCTACGCTTAATTGGGTGTGTCCATTACATCATTCATACAATGATATAACCTTGTTATTAATAACATCCAATGTTCATGATTATGAAACTAATCATCCATTAATCAACAAGCTAGTTAAGAGGCATACTAGGGACTCTTTGTTTGTCTACATATCACACATGTACTAATGTTTCGGTTAATACAATTATAGCATGACATATAAACATTTATCATAAACATAGAGATATAAATAATAACCACTTTATTATTGCCTCTAGGGCATATCTCCTTCAAAAACATGTAGATATCATCAATAATGTGGCATGGAACATAAGAAATTATCGATACGTCGGAGACGTATCAGCATCCCCAAGCTTAGTTCCTGCTCGTCCCGAGTAGGTAAACGATAACAAAGATAATTTCTGGAGTGACATGCCATCATAACCTTGATCATACTATTGTAAGCACATGTAATGAATGCAGTGATCAAAACAATGGTAAATGACATGAGTAAACAATTGAATCATATAACAAAGACTTTTCATGAATAGTACTTTTCAAGACAAGCATCAATAAGTCTTGCATAAGAGTTAACTCATCAAGAAATAATTCAAAGTAAAGGTATTGAAGCAACACAAAGGAAGATTAAGTTTCAGCGGTTGCTTTCAACTTGTAACATGTATATCTCATGGATATTGTCAATGTAAAGTAATATAACAAGTGCAATATGCAAGTATGTAGGAATCAATGCACAGTTCACACAAGTGTTTGCTTCTTGAGATGGAGAGAAATAGGTGAGCTGACTCAACATAAAAGTAAAAGAAAGGCCCTTCGCAGAGGGAAGCATTGATTGCTATATTTGTGCTAGAGCTTTGGTTTTGAAAACATAAAGAGAGCATAAAAGTAAAATTTTGAGAGGTGTTTGTTGTTGTCAACGAATGGTAGTGGGCACTCTAACCCCTTGCCGGACAAACCTTCAAAGAGCGGCTCCCATTTTATTTTTATTTTTGGGTGGCACTCCTTCCAACCTTTCTTTCACAAACCATGGCTAACTGAATCCTCGGGTGCCTGCCAACAATCTCATACCATGAAGGAGTGCCTTTTTATTTTAGTTTTATTTAGATGACACTCCTCCCCACCTTTGCTTTCTCAAGCCATGGCTAACCGAATCCTTCGGGTGCCGTCCAACAATCACATACCATGGAGGAGTGTCTATTTAGGTTAATTAATTTGGGATTTTTGCAAAATTATTGGATAAGCGGATGAAGCCACTAGTCCATTGGTGAAAGTTGCCCAACAAGATTGAAAGATAAACACCACATACTTCCTCATGAGCTATAAAACATTGACACAAATCAGAGGTAATAAATTTTGAATTGTTTAAAGGTAGCACTCAAGCAATTTACTTTGGAATGGCGGAGAAATACCATGTAGTAGGTAGGTATGGTGGACACAAATGGCATAGTGGTTGGCTCAAGGATTTTGGATGCATGAGAAGTATTCCCTCTCGATACAAGGCTTAGGCTAGCAAGGCTATTTGAAACAAACACAAGGATGAACCGGTGCAGCAAAATTCACATAAAAGACATATTGTAAACATTATAAGACTCTACACCATCTTCCTTGTTGTTCAAACACTTTACTAGAAATTATCTAGACCTTTAGAGAGACCAATTATGCAAACCAAATTTTAGCAAGCTCTATGTATTTCTTCATTAATAGGTGCAAAGTATATGATGCAAGAGCTTAAACATGAGCACAATAATTGCCAAGTATAAAATTATTCAAGACATTCAACCAATTACTACATGTAACATTTCCCGTTTCCAACCATATAACAATTTAACGAAGAAGATTCAACCTTCGCCATGAACATTATGAGTAAAGCCTAAGGACATATTTGTCCATATGCAACAGCGGAGCGTGTCTCTCTCCCACACAAAGAATGCTAGGATCCATTTTATTCAAACAAAACAAAAACAAAAAACAAACCGACGCTCCAAGCAAAGTGCATAAGATGTGATGGAATAAAAATATAGTTTCACTAGAGGAACTCGATAATGTTGTCGATGAAGAAGGGGATGCCTTGGGCATCCCCAAGCTTAGACGCTTGAGTCTTCTTGAAATATGCAGGGGTGAACCACCGGGGCATCCCCAAGCTTAGAGCTTTCACTCTCCTTGATCATGTTGTATCATCCTCCTCTCTTGATCCTTGAAAACTTCCTCCACACCAAACTCAAAACAACTCATTAGAGGGTTAGTGCATAATTAAAATTTACATGTTCAGAGGTGATATAATCATTCTTAAATCTTCTGGACATTGCTCAAAGCTACTGAAAGTTAATGGAATAGAAAAATCCATCAAGCATAGCAAAACAGGCAATGCGAAATAAAAGACAGAATCTATCAAAACAGAACAGTTCGTAAAGATGAATTTTATTGAGGCACTAGACTTGCTCAAATGAAAATGCTCAAATTGAATGAAAGTTGAGTACATATCTGAGGATCACTCACGTAAATTGGCATAATTTTCTGAGTTACCTACAGAGAATTAGGCCCAGATTCGTGACAGGAAGAAATCTGTTTCTGCGCAGTAATCCAAATCTAGTATGAACCTTACTATCAAAGACTTTACTTGACACAACAATGCAACAAAACTAAGATAAGGAGAGGTTGCTACAGTAGTAACAACTTCCAAGACTCAAATATAAAACAAAAGTACTTGTAGTAAAATAAACACATGGGTTATCTCCCAAGAAGTGCTTTCTTTATAGCCATTAAGATGGGCTCAGTAATTTTAATGATGCACTCCCAAGAAATAAGAGTTGAAGCAAAAGAGAGCATCAAAAAGCAAACTCAAAACACATTTAAGTCTAACCCACTTCCTATGAAAAGGAATCTTGTAAATAAACAAGTTCATGAAGCATAACGCAACAAGCATAGAAAGACTAGACAAGCGCAACTTCAAGATTTTCAGCAAAAAGAGAGGTGTTTTAGTAACATGAAAGTTTCTACAACCATATTTTCCTCTCTCATAATAATATCCAGTAGCATCATGAGCAAACTCAACAATATAACTATCAAATGAAACATTCTTATCATGAGTCTCATGCATAAAATTATTACTCTCCACATAACCATAATCAATTTTATTAGTTGTAGTGGGAGCAAATTCAACAAAGTAGCTATCATTATTATTCTCATCAAGTGTAGGAGGCATAGTATAATCATAATAAAATTTACTCTCCATAGTAGGTGGCACCAAAAGACAACTATCATTATAATCATCATAAATAGGAGGCAACGGATGAAGCCTAGTGACCGGGTGTATACGTGAGCACGCGCTTCTTGCTTGACACGTGTCTAACGCCGTTTGCTCTACCGTTAGTCTGTGAAATCCATGCGAATCTGTGATAGGGAAAGCAGCGAGCTGCAAAACGTTGTCAGCTAGCATGCTAGATTGCATGCGAGTGGGACCCGCTCATGGAGGAATAAAAAACTGCATCCCTTACCGGCCGACGGATACACTTGTTTTTTACAACTTGTTCCATCCTTTCCTTAACCAAGTAACAATAAGCACTAATGCTTGGCACACATACCTTCGTAGCCGCACTTGCGGAGCGAGGGCGCCAACGATCCGGCGGGTGCAGTCATCGTTCTCCACGAGCGGGACCCCGAGCGTCTTGACCGGCGAGAACCTCTCCCACCGGATGACCGGCCCCCGATGATGCTTCGCTCATCCAACCGCTGCGTCCCGGCGGCGCGCCGTGCGTGTTGGGCAGGTCATCGTCCTCCTGGTCGCCCCTCCACTCCTTCTCCCCGTTCGCGCTCGGGGCGCGGCCGGCGCCGCTCCCGGTTCGCCCGGTAGCGCCGTTGCTCGGAAGGCTCTGTCCGTGCCGGCCGCGGCGGCGCTCACCATCCGCCGGATCCGGAGATGCGACGGTGGCTCTTGCGGACTAGAGTCGGTTCAGATGTGGTGCGGCATGGTCGGAGCTGGGTTCGGAAACGCGCTTGCGTCCGGCCACTGGAATCGCACACGGAGCGCACGGGGATCGGGGGTGAATCCGTCGGAGTCGGACATGGGCATGATGAGAGATGGTCCTAGGAATTGTCGAGCAAACGGCTTGTAAAGCATCCGACGCGCGCAAACTTGCGGAATTTGGTGTGGTACGGACTAGCGTGCCGCGCAAAATCAGTAGCCGATAGAGTAGTAGTCGGCGTTTTCTTCTAAAATCCCACCGATTCAGAGGTAATTGGTGCCGAGAAAACTAGCAAAATAGGCTTCGTCGGCGGATGTAAGCTGCATCCACGGCTCGCAGCACGCGGGGCTCTAAGCAAAATCACAGAGGGAAGCCGAACGTGCCAAGCACGGCCGACCCGATGAGCGGATGAGGTGCCTACCGCCTCGTGCCGCTCGATCCGGCGCGGCTCCGTGCTCACGGCGACGGCGGCCTCCCGCGCGGCTTGGTGCTCACAGCGACGGCGGCGACCTCCGGCGCGGCTCCGTTCTCGCGGCGACGGTGGCGGCGGCATCCGACGCGGCTCCGTGCTCGCGGGGATGGCGGCGGCGACCTCCGTGCTCCTCCTCCTCCTCTCTTCCCTGCTTCCTATCGTTATTTTACAGACTGATGTTTGGTCGAGGGAAATCGGATAAGGTGGGGGTGGTGGTTGCCAGGGGAGGAGCGAATGTTTGCCCCGCGCCGTTTGGCTCCATTTGTGAGGCACGGATCTTAAAGCAAATCCAACGCTAATGACTGCGTGCTCACGTATACACGCGGTTACCAAATCCACTCTCTAGGAGGCAAAGTATCATCAAAGAAAATTTTCTCCTCAATGCTTGGGGGACTAAAAATATCATGCTCATCAAAACCAGCTTCCCCAAGCTTAGATTCTTCCATAGCTTTAGAAATAATAGTGTTCATACTAATAACATTGCTACTAGCATGCAAATAAGGTTCAATAGGTTTTTTAATTTTCGCATCAAACAATCCATGTCTTAACTCAGGAAATAGCTTCAAAAGCTCACTGTTACTTTCCATTATGCTTAACTAGTGAAACAAAAACATGCATGATATTAAGTAAAGTAAAACAAGTAACTAATTTTTTTATGTTTTGTTTTAATGCGGCAAACAAAGTAGTAAATAAAACAAAGCAAGACAAAAAACAAAGCAAAGAGATTGGAGGTGGAGACTCCCCTTGCAGCGTGTCTTGATCTCCCCGGCAACGGCGCCAGAAAAAGAGCTTGATACGCGTACAGCACGCGTCCGTTGGGAACCCCAAGAGGAAGGTGTGATGCGTACAGCGGCAAGTTTTCCTCGATAAGAAACCAAGGTTTATCGAACCAGTAGGAGCCAAGAAGCACGTTGAAGGTTGATGGCGGCGAGATGTAGCGCGGCGCAACACCAGGGATTCCGGCGCCAACGTGGAACCTGCACAACACAACCAAAGTACTTTGCCCCAACGAAACAGTGAGGTTGTCAATCTCACCGGCTTGCTGTAACAAAGGATTAGATGTATAGTGTGGATGATGATTGTTTGCAGAAAACAGTAGAACAAGTATTGCAGTAGATTGTATTCGATGTAAAAGAATGGACCGGGGTCCACAGTTCACTAGAGGTGTCTCTCCCATAAGATAAATAGCATGTTGGGTGAACAAATTACAATTGGGCAATTGACAAATAAAGAAGGCATGACCATGCACATAAATGATATGATGAGTATAGTGAGATTTAATTGGGCATTACGACAAAGTACATAGACCGCTATCCAGCATGCATCTATGCCTAAAAAGTCCACCTTCAGGTTATCATCTGAACCCCTTTTAGTATTAAGTTGCAAACAACAGACAATTGCATTAAGTATGGTGCGTAATGTAATCAATAACTACATCCTCGGACATAGCATCGATGTTTTATCCCTAGTGGCAACAGCACATCCACAACCTTAGAACTTTCTGTCATTGTCCCAGATTTAATGGAGGCATGAACCCACTATCGAGCATAAATACTCCCTCTTGGAGTTACTAGCAAAAACTTGGCCAGAGCCTCTACTAATAACGGAGAGCATGCAAGATCATAAACAACACATAGGTAATAGATTGATAATCAACATAACATAGTATTCTCTATCCATCGGATCCCAACAAACACAACATGTAGCATTACAGATAGATGATCTTAATCATGTTAGGCAGCTCACAAGACCCGACAATGAAGCACAATTAGGAGAAGACGACCATCTAGCTACTCGCTATGGACCCATAGTCCAGGGGTGAACTACTCACTCATCACTCCGGAGGCGACCATGGCGGTGAAGAGTCCTCCGGGAGATGATTCCCCTCTCCGAGCGAGGTGCCGGAGGCGATCTCCTGAATCCCCCGAGATGGGATTGGCGGTGGCGGCGTCTCTGGAAGGTTTTCCGTATCGTGGCTCTCGGTACTGGGGGTTTTGCGACGAAGGCTTTAAGTAGGCGGAGGAGATAGGTCAGGGCGTCACGGGGGCCCCACACGCCAGGCCGGCGCGGCCAAGGGCCAGGCCGCGCCGCCCTGCTGTGTCGCCACCTCGTGGCCCCACTTCGTGACTCCTTCGGTCTTCTGGAAGCTTCGTGTGAAAATAGGCCCCTGGGCATTGATTTCGTCCAATTCCAAGAATATTTCCTTACTAGGATTTCTAAAACCAAAAACAGACGAGAACAAAGAAACTGGCTCTTCGGCATTTCGTTAATAGGTTAGTGCCGGAAAATGCATAAATATGACATAAAGTATGCATAAAACATGTAGATATCATCAATAATGTGGCATGGAACATAAGAAATTATCGATATGTCGGAGACGTATCAGTGACTCTCGGGTGTTCTGGAAGCTTCGTGCAATTCTAAGACTCTGGGCGTTGATTTCGTCCAATTCCGAGAATATTTCCTTACTAGGATTTCTGAAACCAAAAACAGCAGAAAACATGAACTGTCACTTCGGCATATTGTCAATAGGTTAGTTCCGGAAAACGCATAAAATCATCATAAAGTGTGAACAAAATATGTAGGTATTGTCATAAAACAAGCATGGAACATCAGAAATTATCGATACGTTGGAGACGTATCAAGGGGTCCTGACAAAGCATTCGCAGAGGGTGATGAAGATAGAGATGTGAAGGATGGAATTGGGGGTGAGATGATGAAGTTGCAGGCCGTAAACAAAGAGTAATCCACGAAGAAATTCGTGGATCAGAGTAGCTAAACCGCGGATGAGATGGTCGACAAAGGTTACCCGGTATCCAATGCCCGGCGTGGGGTAGCTCTCCTCGCCAGGGAAGATCAGCGTCTTCTCCTGCTTCATGAACCCGAGCTTCTTGAGCTGGTTCACGTCCTGATTGGTGATCCTGGATCTCTCACACTCGGACAGCTGCATATCTTCCGTCGCCATAGGGGAGGTGTGCTTGATGAGCTTTGACCGCGGCGGCATTCAGTGGGATTGGCTGAAGTAAGGAAGCAAGCACAGGCGCAGGAGCGTTTTTTGGCAATGGGGATTTTGGAGAGAGATAGAACAGAGGAGCGACGCAGCGAAGGGGAGAACGGAGGAAGAAGAAGGCTTTTTTATAGGAAAACCCGCGAATCGACGCACCATTGGATGCAGCGGTAATGGACTTGATGGTGAACACGTGGCTCAGGGGGTAAAAAAGTATTTTTGCTATGATGGAACTGAACAGGCGCTACAGTGCACGTGCCAGGAAAAGCGGAGGACGTGTGTCCCCCACTTGCGTAACGTCTCAAACGTCGCAGATTTTGGGTCCACACGTCGGTGAAAGGACAGAACTCGTGTTTTCCCGATATCATGGTCGTGGCTATCGTCAGCACTGATGTCACCTAGAAAGAGGAAATTTCAACAATGATTTTTGAGGATTGGCGACAGAGCTAAAATGATGATAACTTCTTGAGCTTTTGATCAAATTCAAGTTTTTGATCAAACGCTTGGGGGCTACTTTAGAAAGAAGGAAATCTCGAGTATGGCAAGAAAGAAAAGGTGAGAGCCTATGATCAAATGCAAACATTTGCTAATAGCCTCGGGGGCTACTCCCATCGGAAGCGCTGGTCGCGCACCCGAGAAAGATAGAAGAACTCGAAAAAGATGACAATATAGCGACAAAATGCGTTAAAATGGTGAGCCTACAACCAAGTCCAAGTACTTCGCTATAGCCTCGGGGGCTACTCCCATCGGGAACATTATTCGCGTGCCCAATGAATTTAGAAATAGCATGATGAGTATATTTTGAATTATACAAATAAATCTTCATATACTCCCATCGGGAAGACAATATAAAAATATACAAGTCATCCGATTGACTCGAATAAATGTGCTATTCCATCAGCCGAAAAAGGCACTCGACAATATATTCTCAGAGCGCCTCAGTCGCGAATAATATCTGAATGCCGCAAAACTTTGCGAAGGTAAGTCCCCGGATCCGTCCTGAGCGGCGTGGCACCGTCTCTGACGACGGTTTGCTACTTTTTCCGTATCAATAGATACGAAGAAAAATCCTAACGGACGCGTTAGGTACCCGATAAAATATGACTGGAACTCGGCATTTGGTAAGACCTTAAGCGGCACATGTCGAGTTACGCCAGTATCCCGAGATCATGTCCAGGGACGTGATCTTGAAGTAGGTTTTTGTGGATTGCCACTAGAGCAGTTAACTAGTACCTGACCCGTCAGATGAACTAGCCCCAATTACCGTTATCCCTGCACAATATATGACTGTTTTATTAAAAATATGTGTTAACTCGAAGAAGTTATATGATAATTGTAAAGTTGAAGATTTTCCCTGATTCTTCAATTCAAGCAAAATCTCGGGGGCTACTAACATAGGCATCCCCAGTGGGCCTGCCGAAGATGGTACCCGGGGTTTACTGAAGGCCATAGGTCGAAGAATATGAAGTTCAGAAGCCCAATTAGTTGTTAAGTAAAGATAGAGTTATATTAGAAAATACAGAGATTTGTAACTTTACGGGTTGAACTCAGAGAGTCTCCCGGAATATGTAAACTTGTAATACAAAACCCTCGGCTCCGCCTCCTATATAAGGGGGAGTCGAGGGATGAAGAGGGGATCAATTCATTGTCAACACAACCCTAGTTTTCTAGTAGCCGAATACCTTTCCAGCTGAAACCCTCGAGATCTACTTGCACTCTACTTCCAACTAAACCCTAGTCTACAATCCGTAGGAATTGACAAGTTAATCCCTTGTCAATGAGTCACTCAAGAAGACCGAGGACGACACCCATTCCTGCGAGGAAGCCAACAAGGAGCAGCGGCGCCACGGTGTCGACGTCTCTATCCAACGAGCACCGATAGAGGAGGCCGACCGCCGCTTCTTTACGGACTAGCGAAAGCAACTCCTCGAGGATGCGATGGAACGCCGAGCTCTTTTTGCGGTGCTCAGGAGGGAGAGGCGGTGCACGACGGTGGAGAAGCAGAAGAGGGAGGATGCGACGACGGGGCGGTCGAGCACCCCGAAGGAAGGTGAGTAGGGTATGGGATCAAATGCTAGTTTTCATTCAAAATTGTATAATATAATCAAAATTGAATAGAAACTTTTATTTACGTACTATTTAGTTGTTTTGAGATCTTGTTTGGGGACGCGGCTGAAAATGAACGTCCCCCCCAATAGTGTCACCAAGCAGCGGCGACCACAGAGACAACTTATCTTCTTATTAGTTAATAGAGAGTCAAAGCTTTTATATCTGTCTCAGAAAAAAAAGATGTGGGACGGGATGTGTGTGTTGATCTCGCGAGAAGAACATAACTGCCGACGGCAGTTCCTGAGGGAAAGTCGGAATTAACTTGCGATAGCAGAGCTAGTCGCGTGTACTCGTACGAGGCACAAAAACTTCACAAACCATACTTTTCACGGGGATTCTTCGAACATGCTTGGCACATTCATCCAAGGAGGATATACGGAACTTCTACTCCAAACTGATAAAACTTCAGAGCTGCAGCCCACTTCGAGAAGATTGGATTTTGATTCCATGAATCCTAGAGGATGCAAGGAGTAGGCATAGCAGTAGTACCTTTTATTATTTCTTCTTGTATTCAGTTGGTTCAGAACATAAATATGTGTTCCATTGAACTGGATCATGATAATGAGGATGTTCATTTACCAATTCCATCTTTTTACTTGTTCCTGTTATCATCCCACCAATTGTTCGTTCATTTATTATGATGCTTTATTAGCCAATTTTTTTTGTCATCTTCAGACATAGGCTACTAGAGCATGCAATGCCTAACCTCTGCATTTACGGCATGCCTCTGTACCAACAGTAAGTCCCTTGTTTCATCACACTACAAGGCACCCATGCCAAAATCATTTAACAAAGACCAGATGCTGATCTTTATTAATAAGAAAAGAGTATGTTACAAGTACAACATCAAGAACTCGGAGAATACTGAGCTACGATCTGTGGCAAATTAGAACCATAGGACATATGACACACTACACCAGGAGCCATGACAATCTGAAACCTGGACTAAAAAGCAGTAATGGAACTAGCATCTCTCCTAACAAGCAACTGCCAACCATCGGTCTTGTAGCGCTCTCCTAGAGTGCAGTAAGCTCCAAAGTTGATGGCCAAATTTGCAGTGGACAAACAGATGTGTACAACATTCAGGAGCTGCATTACAGAGGAGATCTGAATTTTTGACTCTGAAATAGGCAAAAGAAAGTAACGAAATTCAGGATATGTAAATAATGGATTTCTCAAACATGAATCATTAGGATATGTAAATAATGAATTTCTTAAACATGAGTCGATCATACTATACCTTGGATGAAACAATTTCGATCAGTGCATTGGCTACTAAAAAGAGGAGAAGAAAGGTGCTTCAACTGCACTAGATGCGACAAGATGGGCTGCTTCTTTTCCGGGAGTGAAATTGTTGTCTATGGGCATATACATTAAGTTCAAGTGCTTCAACCAGCATCTGGGCAAAAAGAAGAAAAAAAAAACTATTCACAGGGTTTGCCACCTGTTGTCTAACTCGTGATGGATCTGCACAGCAATCCAATCAACCATTAATTCAGTTTATAAATCTGCTAACAACATCTATGCTACATGAAAAGAAATAAAAACTACTACTATTACAGAGGTTTACAACATGTGAAACTAGCAACTGAATCTACATAGGGGATTGCTGCGGGTGGAATTCTTGATGAAATAGACATATCGAATTTTCTAATCTTAACTTACAAAGCTTGTTTGATATAATCTAACTTAATCTCTGAGTTTGTATTTACTTAGGCTGGTCAGGTTCCCGGATCAGGACGCACCTTCCAGTTCATCCTGACCAGAGAACTAAGGTTGTAGCCTGGTGGCCGGATAGGCAGTTGCAATCCCGGCAGGCTAGGGTTCGAATCATGTTTTGAACGAATTTGGTCAAACGCGGCAGCGCGCTGTGGCAAGGCCGACGAGCGGGCGACCTGGCTGTGGCGGCGGCCTGGGTTGAACACGGCGGCGACGCTGCGGTAAGGTCGGCCAGCGGGCGACCTGGCTGGCGGTGGCGGCGGCAAGATGGACACAGCGATAGCGTGAAAGGCAAGATGAGAGATGGCTTGGGGAGAGACGGGCTGAGAAGCAGCCGCGTGAGGAGACACGACCTCAGATCTTGGCCCATCAGCAACTCGTTTTAAGTTTTTTTCCTAACTAATTAGGAAAGATGGAATTATCTATCATACCCTCAGCAAATTAACGGTTAGATATTCTATACTGCTACCTGCAGTATAGGGTACCATAAAAACCCTCACTGGCGGAGGAGCGCCGATGGACACAAGACTGGAGAGCGAAGGACGCCGCAGGTTGCCGGGTACTGGCTTGCAGTAGCAGTAAACGATGTCCTCTGCGTCGTCTTCCTCGCCGGTGACATGGGAATTGAGGAGGCCCACACCTCGGAACGCGGCACATGTCGCTGCAGTGGAGGTCTGCGGCGGCGCCCCCGGGGCACAGGGCGGCACAGTGGAGGTCTGGCGGAGGCCGGCGAGGTGGAGGTGGAGCAGGGGCTTCCGGCGAGGTGGAAGCAGAGGTCAGCGCTACCGGCTACGTTGAAGAGGAGGTCGGGCGCTGGAGCTGCGTGTGGCCGGGCTCGGTGCTTTTCGCTGGGATCCCGTCATGTGTGTTGACGAAGAGAAAAAAAAAGGAGAAGATAAGAATGTGGCCCACCAAATACAGAATACACATTAAGCGATGGGTGGAACGATCGATTGGATCGTACGAGCCACAAGGGAGCGCCTATCCTACGCATTAAGCGGGAGCAAAGCATAGCTCCGCTTAAGGTTCTTGGTCCTGGGCCGCTCTAAACCCGGCCCAACAAAGGTACTGATTCTTCTTTTTTCCGTTTAATTTAGATTTTAAATATGAACAAAATTCAAAACAGAACAAGATTCAAAAAGGAACAAAATTTAAAACTGAACAATTTTAAAAGAAAAAACTAAAATCAAACAAACTTCATATTTCAACAAATTTTAAATTTGAACAAATTTCAAAGTTGAACAATTTTTAAATTTGAACAAATTTCAAAGTTGAACAATTTTTAAATTTGCAAAAATTTCGGATTTGAACAATTTTATAACATGAACATTTTTTTAGCTCAGAACAAAAAATAAATCTGAACAAACTTTGAAATCAGCAAAACCAAACAAACCAGCAAAAACCGAAAAAAATAGAGAAACCCAGAAAAACCGGACATACTAGACGTTAATGGGCCGGCCCACCCTAACCGCCGCTTCAGGCGGGAGCGAATCGCTCCCGCAATGAGCGGGAATAGAGATTGCCGAGCCACAACCCGGAGGTTGCGATTAGCGCAGCCTCCGGTGGAAACGAAGGCTTTTCCTTTTGGAGAAGAGCCTTGCACCTTGCATGCAAGTTGCGGTAGAAAAAAATACTATCTCTTTTTTTAAGGAAACTGTGAGCTTTATTAATTAGGCAATAATATTTTTACAATCATCTGCGATCAGCACCAACACACAGGTCGGCATTGACTCGCGTAACACTCCATGTGACTCATGCTTGCCTAGTTACGTCAAATTATGCGCTACTTTATTACACTCATGGTTTACTTTACGAATAAAAATGCCGAGATGAAGTCTCAAAAGTTCTTGTATCTCCCTATATATGCACCAACATGATGATCTATCCAAGAAATTCGCTGCAACAGCTTAGACCACTCGGCTGCAATCAGTCTCAATAGTAGCTGGCCAACATTGAAGGTCTATTTCAAAGTTTCAGCCTTTTTTTTAGTTAAATCAAGTAAAGTTTGATTAAATTTTTAGAAAATATATCAACAAATATAATATTTTATAGATATTATATAAAAATACATTTCATTATCTATCTAATGATATTGATTTTGTATTTTGCAGTTAATAATTTTTAGTAAAAATTTAGTTAAATTTGACATAGTTTACCTTTTTAAAAATAATATAAGACTTAAATTTTAGAATGGAGGTAGGTCAGAACAGCTAATGCAAATGTGGTTGTGAGGCCCCACTCCTTTTCGCATTTGATAGCGAAATTGCTCATGCTTATTCCCTGTTTCGGTGGTTCCTTTTAGTGGTGCGAGTACCTATTATGGCCATGTTTCCTTTGTCCATACCTTACTTCTATTACTCTTCATAGAACATTTCCCTATGTATATAAAAGATTTTGCTGCTCCGTTTGTAGTTGAGTGTGATTTATCCGAATTTTATCCTCGCAACATAATTTTGTAAAGCATAAGAAATGTATTATCATATTGACTCTTATTTTTTTATCATCCTTATACAAAATGAACATCTGCATGAGCTTCACGATATCGTGCGCCAAATGCTCACCCATAATCTAGTATTGTCAGAGCATCTTCATCTGCGTCTCCCAAAACGCCCCCCAAAGCAATTTGGGGCGCGTCGGACAAAAAAACCGTTCCAGCCGCGTCCCCCAAAGCCCATTTTTGTCCGGCGCGCCCCGATACGGTGTCCGGTGCCCCGAGCCCGTCCCCGTCCCACATGGGACGCTCCGGGCACGCCGGACACAACGAAAAGCGAGGCGAACCGAGACGGGCCTGACGCGTCAGTGACTCAGTGAAAAATCGTCTCCCACTCCCGCCAAATCTCGCCCCTCCCGCCATATCGCGCCTATCCCGCCACGCATTTCTGGCCTCCCAACACATATCCTGCCGCCGATTCATTTCTCCTATCCCGTCGATTTGTTTCTCCCTCCCGCCGTCCACCCGCCGCCGCTACCCTCTCCCCATTCCATGGCGCCGCCGACAGCCCCCAAAAAGATGGCCAAGCAAGCGGCCAAGAAGCCGCCGGGCAATGCGAGGAAAGGGGCGAAAGCGCCGTTCGCGAAGCCGCGGAAGGCGCCGGCTCCGAAGAAGAAGCCGGAAGGATGGACCGATGAAAAGTGGTATCAAGACTGTCTGCGCCGGAAGATGGCGACGGCAGAGCGAAAAGGATGGAGGGCGGAGGAGCAGGAGAAGAAGGCTCTGGCGGCGCGCCAGCACCAACAGATAATGGCCGGGTGTCTCGCCGCCACCAACGCGAGCCTATATAGTACGAACGTGCCGGTGTACGTTCCGGGAGTGTTCTCTCCGTCGTCATCCGCCTTCTACATCGACGGCCCGTGGATACCATCACGACTTAGTGATGAGAGCCGACAGCGGCGCCGACGTCTCCCAAATGGTACGACTCTTTTTTCCATAATCTGTAGCGCCTACATTGTGTTCGATGAAATGATTCCGCTTCCTTTGGCTAGTTTGATAGGGCCATGGAGGTTTACCGGAGGAACTCGGATGGGCATAAGTCGTTTGCGCTGATGCATTGCTATAGCAAGCTCAAAGTGAACGAGAAATGGCGGTTGACGCGCCTGTCACTGTCCAAGGGGAAGGACGCCATTCATCTGGACGCGCCGCTGGCAACGTCGGCAGGATGTCCTACTGGCAACAAGGCTGCCAAGGCCGCCTTGGCCGACGCCACGTCGTGTGAGAAGACGCAGGGGTCGATCACGAAATGCCTCGCGGACGTCTCCTCGACCTTTCTCTCCCGCGATAAAAAGGTCGACGAAAGATGGGAGGAGCTGCTCAAGAGGAAAGAGGAGAAGTTGGAGCTCAAGAAACGCAGGGACGACATGTCCCTGCTGAGAGCGTCGATAGAGGGAATGTCTCCCCGGACGTGGGCGGCTCACAACTTCATCAAATGCCAGATCCTCGACGACATCGAAGCCAAAATGGCGGCGGCCGACACGGCGGCCCAGAAAGCGGCAGCGGCAGCAACCGCAGAGCAAGAGTCGGTTGACGCGTCTTCGACTGCTACACCTGCATCGGCCTATGCGATGGCGGCGGAGCAGACGGAGCATGTACAGCACCAGGCAGATCGCGACGAGGTCATCGTGATCGACGGGCATGCGTCGACTTAGGATACGTCGCCGTCGGCCAACCCCTTCTTCTAATTTAGCATGCACTATGGTCTGTAATATGATCGCGCGCCCAGTACTTTGATCGCCGCTACTCTGATCGCGACGATTCGGCGGGAACGATCTTTTTTGAATGCAACAATTTGAATTTCTGATTGGGCGGCGTTTGGGAGACGCGGCTGGAGAGCGACGTCCCCCAAACGCGGCACGAACAAAACACGTCCCCCAAACACTCAATCCGGCGCGGTTTGGGGGACGCGGCTGGAGATGCTCTTAGAGTTGGCGCACCCCTTATCTAGTATTGTTAGAGTAGGATGTCTACGACATGCAATGGAGGGCGTTGTCAGAGTTACTTAACTACAAAGCACAATGAGAGATATGAAAGAAACTTTTTTTGATAGTTAAGAAAGTTCACAACCCATAGCAACGCACGGTCATTTAATTCGTATTACTAATACTTTAACAGGTTCAGCTCAAAAGTTGTGGATCAGAAGTGGGTGTAAGGGCATCTCCAACACGGCGACCCATCCCGCGCCCGCGCGTTTGGATGGGTCCAACAGGAAAAATCCGCGGCCCAGCGTGCGGACCCATCCTAAAAACGGATGGCCGTGGTGTCCGGGACGACCCAAAGTCGGCCAAAATCTGGGCCGAGTTTGCGTGGCCACGGACGTCGATCGCTGCCCGCTCGCGTCCTCCCCTTGTCCGCCCCTGGCCCGCCTGTCTGTCTCCCAAAACACACCCACTCCACTCCACTGCTAAAACCTAGAGATGGCCGACGGAGCTCCTGCCGCCGCCACCGCCACCATCGGAGACGAGGCCTAGCTCGCGGCCGTTGCCGCTCCTCCCGTGGAGGCGGCTCCTAAACTAGACGCTCCGGTGGTCGTGGAGCCCGGGCCGGCGATGAAGAAGGCGAAGCCTGAGCTCACCGCAGAGCAAAGGGCGATCGAGAGCAAGAAACGGGGCGACCGGCGCAGGGCGCACGAGCAACGGAAGAAGATGCCGCTGCCGCGGAGGAGCGGCAGCGGGCAGCGGAGCAGCTCCTCCAACTCCAAACGCAGGCGAAGGCGAATGCCATGCAAGAGCATGCCATGCTCTTTTACGGCCACGCAGCGGTCGCTCAGCACATAATTATCCCGGGCGTCAGCACGGCCTCGGGGGGAGCTCGGCCTCGTCCGTGACCCGGGCCCTTCCTCCAAGGTCAACAGCCCCGCCGACTGCCCCGTTTGGGTACACGCCCGGCGCACAGGAAATGGGGGCGCAGTCGGGGCGGTACACGTACCCGTCACGGGATGGGTCACCGGAGGTGGGCGAGTCCATGACGGGGCCGTCACCTTCGTCCATTGACCTCAACCGTGCGTCGGCGAACTCCAAAGCCCCCAAGCACCTGGGAGCATCAGCGATGACCGGTGCACGCAACGTGCTCGATGATTTGTCGGCCGAGCGCGCGCCGCCATCGATGCAGGCACCGTCCACCGTGCAGACCCCTCCGTCTTACCCGCCGACAATGCCAACCACCGTGCCATATCCTTCGACCGAGCAGGCTCCCCAGTCACCTCCCATTGACACAGAGGAGGACACCACTGGCCATCCCGGCAGCATGAACATCGACCAGGAGCCGTTGTTCGCTGAGGAGCTCACACAAGCCGCAGCTGCACAAACTTGAGGTCGCCGGGTTAGCAAAAGAACCACCAACTACACGGTACAGGAGGACAAGATGCTCGTCGATGGTTGGTTGACCGTTGGGCAAGATGCATTGACAGGTGCCGAGCAGAAGGGGACCGCATTCTGGCGCCGGATCTATGAATAGTTCCATGAACATCGCAAATACGGAGAGGAGGCATTTGAGAGCGACCGCAGCGAGATATCCCTCCAAAAGAGGTGGGGAGCAATTCAAACGGAATGCAACAAGTTACAGGCGGCGTATGATCACATGAAGCGGATGTCCGTTAGCGATATGGGCATGACGGACTTGGTATGATTCTTAACCTCAACTTGTTCATTCGATGTTTGCACATATATTTGTCATTGTTGTCTCACTTTGCTCTAGGTGTGGCAAGCTTTGGATTTCTACAAAAGTAACAATGAAGGAAAGACCTTTGCCTTCCCTCATTGTTGGAAGGAACTCCATGGCACCCCCAAGTTCCAGGAGGGGTACGAGGGGTACATGGCGACCTTGACAAGACCGTCAAAGATGCCACGATCGTTGACCTTGATGGTGGTCAGCCTTGCGGTAGCTCCGCTTGTCGTGCAAGTCGTCCACGAGGCCACAAGTCAACCAAAGCCGACATGAAGCGTGATGCTTCGGCCATGCAATTGGTTGGCACTTTGAAGAAGATGCATGCTGACAGAGAGGTGTCTACGGACAAGAGGGATGAGAGGAGGCGCCGGAAGAAAGAAGAGGACAGGAAGAACTACTTCGATGTCCAAAAGAGAAAGCTTGAGATTGAAGAGGTGAAGGCCAAGACGAAGGCTAGAGAAATTGAGCTCAAAGAGAGAGAAATTAAGCTCATAACAATGGCAAGGGCCAAAGAGGTGGAGTTGAAGGTGAAGGATGTTGAGCTGAAACGGCAAGCCGAGGACAACCTGATCATAAACGCCGACTTGACCACCATGAGCGAGGCGAAGAGACCTTGGTTCGAGAAGAGGCAGAAGGAGATCTAGAGCGCCCAAATTCAGTTGACAATCTCAATTTGTAATTTTTATATTTTTTCAAAATATGGCACATTTCATTTCTTCATCATGCTACATTTTATTTGATATTATTTTATGATATTCGATATTATTCTATATTTGTTAGATATTATTCTATATTTTTTAGATATTATTTATAAGTATGTGTGGCTAAATGGGTAAATGGGTGGCCGCTGCGTTGGACGGCGTGCGATCCAAACGGACAACCGGACGTGGGGCTGTCCGCGTGTCCACGCGGCCACCCAAACGGTCCAAAATAGACGGTCCGGCACATCCGTTTAGGTCGCCGCGTTGGAGATACCCTACGTGGCTGCAACTGTACGAGAGATGTACTCTCATCACTTCTGGATCTCGGCTTTGGTGAGCTGACGAGGTGGGATATTTTGCTGTGCGCGGTGCGGTGGGAGACTGAGAGGAAACGACCTGGAGGGACGGCCCAGGAGGGTCTAAAATTACCAGGTGCGTAAGTTCAAGTTTTTCTTTCTTCCCTTCACGCCAGAAACTTTTCCAGCTTTTTCCCTACCCCTCGACCACTCCTGGCCTGGACTCCCATCATAGTTCCGGGTTCTAACGCTGACAATTTATTCTTCTGAGCGTGCATTGGTAGCCAGATACAAATATGGCTGTTCTAAATACACAAGTGTGATGACATACACAATAGCGCTCATCCAGTGTGGTGCGCAACCAGAAAACCAGATAAACCACAGAACCCTCATGGTGTAGGAAGAGTGGTTGCTTGTTGAGACACCTGCACAATAAAAAATTTGGACAATGTAACACCAAAAAGACATTACTTCAACTCAATACCACCCTATATGGTGCAACTATCTTCAAAATGAAAATAGTTGGCTGAAACCTTTCGACATGCAAAATTGACTATTAAGGCCAAAAAAAACTCCGACTAGTAAAGATATTACCTTTTTTGCTTAGTCATCAGGCGTGCTTCAGCATCTTCAGTGCAGTCGATGCAGCACTAAATAGCCTTCTGGATTGGTGAGTACTTGCTAATTTGCGATTACTTGCTACTTTTGGAAAGCTTCTCTCCAACAAGCCCAACAAGCCAACACGAATTTGAGAAGATCTCCGATTGTTCGGTTGCTCGCGGTTGCGATCATCAAGAATATACGGTAACTCTTTCTTTGGTATATAAGATGGATAGACCCTCGTAATAAACCGAGCTTTTAATACCGATCTCCATATCGGTAAGAACTGATCTCTTGCATACGGGAGGTTCTGTCCTCTGCGTGGCTCATTTATCACAACCTGGTTAATCCATAAATAACCACAATAGAGACGTCAAGAAAATACAAGATGTATATATTTCAACAACATGCACAGGGTTCTTATAAGGTTTAAACCAAGTTATTTTCATTGCGTTATTGTAGACTAGCAAAACAAATGTCATTCAACCCCTCCTCGGCTGTAAAAGCCTGCATACGGATTACTATGTCAAGAACAATCACATAAAAAAGGGTGACTAGGCTAAGTTCTTTGAACTAGATAGGGCACTGCCATTTGGTGTCCAATCACATGCTTAAAAGCAGGCATAGACGACTACAAACGAAACTTCCTGAACATCCCAGACCAGATTTGTCCTTGGCTGTTCTTATTCATTCATATACAAAAATGGAATAAAAAGAGCATGTTTGTGTCTTGCCCATAAAATTTGACCACAGTTATTCTAAGAGAAAGACAAAATAAGAGTCTAATAAACATGTGCCACTAAATTACGGGATGATATGCTGAAGTAGAATATTTGAATGCCACTACAGTGGTGAACTTCAGTCTCCTCTAACAGAAACTACCATCCAAATGAAGGTGAACAGTTTTTCTCCTCAATTTCAACATATAAACAGCAGAAAGAACTGAAAACAAAATATACTAAATTCATTAAAAAACGATAATCAGCATGCAGAAAAAAATAGACAAGTCAAGAGGCACTCCGGTCAAATATCCTTACATTTTTTCCCTCAACTTCCAGAGATCCTATGGCTGCCATGGACAAATCTGCATCCCCTGTTTACCATTGTAGAATTATTACAGCTTATTTTGCAAAATAAAATATGTTAAGCACAGTAAAAATATAGGGCTATGAAACACAGACGCACCATGTTTATGTGAGATGCTGTCTGGAACTCCATAATCATATGGGCAGCTTCAAGAGTATGCGGAAGAATTAATTAGAAGATTGATACATAAATTGTCTATATGTACAAAAAGGTAGCGACCATAGATTCAGAAGGCAAGAAAAAACAAACCAGTCGAAGTCGTCAATGCAAATTCCTTTTCCACTCGGACCAACATCATAATTTTGGAGAACTGCAGACACTTTTCCAAGGACCTCCTGATGAGATGCCTGCATAATATGTTTCTTTTGTAAATCCAGTAACAAAGGTTTTGCCTTACATTTTTATACTTGATAGGTATTCAAGCCGACGCAACTCATGTGCTATCTACAGACTTGTTCCATAAACCCAACAGGTCATGTATATAGGAGTAAACTCATATCCTTATCATTACTAAATCATCATGTTTTGTAATTCGAAGGCAGCAATCAAGACAACATTTACTAAATGACAACTGCCTTAAAGGTCATGTCAAGCATCATGGACTAAATCTAACAACATTACAGAAGGAACCATCACTTTAACACATATATCAATCTAACACTAACAGTCACTTTCAAGAAACAAGACCAGACATTTGGGAGATGGACCAAGCTATATTACCCATTGCACATTTTGGGTAATATGGGCATGGGTTGAAGCTAGCCTCCTATCAGGAAGTGAGGGGTCCATGACATGCCAACGTCTACAAGGATGTAAGTGAGTAGAGGAATGAATGTGGATGCATGGTCAGATACAAAGTATAGGCACATGAGGGGAGGATTAATGATATCAATGTGCAGAATGTTGCTCAAATTATCAGAGACAACAATGAGGCAACACCGCAACATTAAGGGTGTGATCAGGGGCGAAGCTCCCAATAGGGCAAGGTAGGGCAGCCGCCCTACCTTGATTTTTGGTGAATACATGTAGATGGGTTTGTTTTTTCTGAAAATTTTGAGTGGTCATACGTCGAAAACAGACTCCGTACGAGAAAGTTATGCTTGTTTTAGTGAACACTGCGCAAAATCGACTGCATACCAAAAACATAGACTATTATCTCCGAAGTCCGAACATAGACTCATATTATGTGTTCAATGTGAATAACATTGCTTGATAATAGAGATTTATTATTAATTGGATCTTAGTATATAAGATAAGTTCAAGTTATTCATTATTCATACTCGTGCAATTGGAGATTTTAGAGATTTCTCGATATCTAAAAGGCATGCCATATTTTCTCCGACCGGATTATCACCCCATTAAGATGATATTGGTTTTACACGTGGCGGCATTAACAATTCAGAGGAATTTCCCGCGACAAAGATAACCAAGACCGAGTTATGCATCAAACGAGAGACAATCAAACCGTCTTGCTTGTTTGAATTACATTAGATTTTTAAAAAAGAGGTAAAGCATTGACATTGAGTAGGCATTATTGATATATTTTTAGGTTCTATTTATAATCAAATATGTTTTTGTTTTTTATTGATTATGTTTGAACCATATGCATCATTATTGTTTTAGGACTATTTACTATTTGCATTCTTAAAAGTTCGCCCTACCTCAGATCTTTTTCGTCCTTCGCCACTGGGTGTGATTCAGATCCATCGGACGAAGAGGAACATGCGTGAGCGCAAGAAATCGAATGACTTCATTTACATGTCATACAATATAACACAAGTGCCAGTTATGAAAAACATACACCCCTCCCGTGACTTAACCCCCTCCTGTGGCGCTCCCCAGGGTGCCACCGGGGGGACCTCCCTCCTTCCGCCGCCCCTCCCTCCATTTCTCTCCCTCCGCCGCTGCCATCGGCGCTGGCCACGGTGGTGGCGGGCCCCGGGACCAAAGTGCCCGGGGGGCTGTTGGAGGCGGCGACTGGCGGTGGCGGCTGGGGCGGCAACCTCCGGCTTCGGCGTGCTCCAAGTCTAGGGTGGCGTCCCTGGACGTGCGGTGGCAGTTCCTCCTCCACGGCCTCCGGCGATGGATGGTGGTGGCGGCGGCTGTTGGATCTTGGGCCCGCCGAGATCCATCGCCAGCTTCTGCTGGTAGCGCGAGGAAGGGGGCGGCGATGTGCGGGGCGAGGATGGTGTGGTTGCGGCTTCCGCCGTCCACCGATTTCTTCTTCGTCATCGTTGGTCAGCGGATGGCAGCGTGGGGGCCTGTTCGTCTGCTTCGGGTTTGAAGGTGGTCTTCTGCGAAGATGAAGACCTACCGGATGCTGATCCTTTTCTTCTAGCCGGAGTGTTGAATTCTGGAAGGCTCCGCCGGCAAATGGTACAGCGCATCTTTTGTCTCTAGTTTGCTGGATTGGGTGGTATTCGGTCGCGCGCACCCATGCTTTTATTCCTGACCGTTTGGTTTTGGAGGGAGCGGCGTGAAGCTCTTTTTCTGTGTTGACATCAAGTGACTATGGATCCATGATAAAAGTTAGAAGAAAAGAATATCATGAAGGTCGGATGGGAGAACTAGCTAAGGGAGGTTCAAGTCTCCGCGATGTTGAGGGACTTGCTCGGTGTTCCGGGCTTCACAGCAGCGGTATAAAAGTGGGGGCGACAACACATGTGAAGTTCAAAGTCCTACCTTTCAGGGTGAAAACCCAAGGTCTGGCCTTAACTGGTTGTGCATGACAATGACATTGTTGGAGGCATTGTTTTGAGAGCGGGGACTATCTTTAGGGTGAAAATCTAAGATCTTTGATTGGGCGACGACGGTGTTAGAGCACTGCTCCTTTCTTTTAGGCGTCGCTTTTGGAGAGTTTGTATTTCAGGTGTTGTCTTGGTGGTAGATGTATTGCTATTGTTAGGCCCGAGATACTGTAGCGGGACTTTTGTTTCTTAGTTTTCTTTTCTATTTTTTGGTTGTGTGCATCCATAGTACCATTAGGGTGGTGCGTTGTTGCAGAGGATGGGTGTAATTGGTATCTTTTGATATTAATATATTCCCTTTATCTACAAAAATAGAATACAAGTATCATAGGTACAGTATAACAAAGCTAACCCTCTCTTCCAAGTAGATTTCTAGTGGGACAGTGGGTAGCTTCGCACAGATACCAGTAAGTTTGGGATAGTGCATGCAGGTGAGGATAATATTTCATGGAACTAAGTTGATGCCCAGCATCAATGCATCTTTTTCTTGGGAGAGCTTGTGGGGATGTCCAAGTTAAGACATGGAGGTCCATCAAACATACACAAGTTAGATCAGAATATAAATCCACAAGTGATAAAGAAGTGCATGATTGTGAGTTTGAATAAGATCGTCCATCTCATGCTTGTGGTAGTGAAGAGATTAATCAAGTAAAGGAGGAGGTGAGGACCACTCCATGAGTTGTTGGAGTTTGAAGACAAGTAAGAGTGGGAGTGGAGTGGATCGCTGAGAATGGCTTGTGTGACTTGGGGTATTTCTTTGTCAATTGTCATGCCATGGTACATGCTATTATTATATCAGTTTATAGTCGTATCAATTAATGCAATGGACTTGCTAGCTGCTAATTGTTGTGGTGAACCTATGTCAGTTTTACTTGTTATTTATGTTGCTAAATATTTTAAATGGCTACCACATGAATTATAGTGCAATATGTCCTACATACGATATTTTTTATTTTTATTTGTGTACAACGTGTAGTATCACGATAATAGTCGTCTGAGTGTTCTAGCTGTAGAGCCATGAGAACTTTGCTTTCTGGGTCCTCAAACAAAGAACAAATACCCAAAGTTTGGCAATGCAACTCTATCCAAACCAAACACTCTTGGTTTACCAGATTATTTGCCATGCTTGAGTTTTGGACTTTGGGATGCAGCAATAATTGGTTAGATTAGTATACGAAAGCAATCAAACAGCTCAAAATGCATTAAATTGAACTGAAATGGTAATTGCTACATGTATAGATGATATGCTGATTCAAAAATATCTCATAAAAGTAGGAATCCAAACCATTGGACTGAGGGTCCACTAGGTATGTTTTGTTATATTCATATTTGTTAGCAAGAGCCAATATTCTCTCACTACAATCAATATCACAAGTTCATGAAAGCCAAATTATTAATATTCAATAGAAAAAATAGATGTGTAAGACAATAAAGCTGTGATATAACAGGTACCTCTGAATGAGCTTGAATATATGCATCAAGATCTTCACCAGCTTTAAAAATTATTTTCAAAAGGATCAATGCATTATCAAAACGTACTTTCTTCTCCTTCCACTGCTTTTTTGCTTTGGTATTTTTACCACTTCCTAATCCACACCATTCCCTTTGAAGGGCAATCAAAGAACTGGTGATCTGTTTCTTGATCGTATCAAATCCATTTAGGTCACGGAAATGCCTCTGAGCAGCTAGGAGCAAAACAGCTGCAGGGACAAGCTTCCCATGCTTGATGTAATCCCAGAGCATATCTACTACATCATTTGTGTGAGTTGCAAGCAATCTAGTCGTGTCCAAAAAGATCTTCTGCATAAGTCACCAATAAAGGAGATTTTTAAATCAACAAAGACTTGATTGTAGAGAAAATTGACCCATTTCCCCTTAACTAAAAAGAAATGGTGCCTCTTATAGACAAAATTACAGAAGAAATTTTGACAGGAAAACTATTCAGTCTCACGAGTTGAACTATACAAAGTACTAACAAATTGGCAGTTCTTAAGACCTGTTAGAACAGTGCATTTAAATATCTGACAACCTGAACTGATTCATTACTCTTATGTAACCAAAGTAGTAACTGATGGAAGGAGGGATTCAACACAAACCATCTCAGGCAGGCAAAGCAGATGTATGAGCTTGTAGATGTACTTGGTATTTCCCTTCTCATAGCTCGGGTCATCTATAAGATTGTCCTCCAGATACTTATGCTGGCAAGTGTTCTCAATGGCAACATGGAGTGGGAGGAGGCCCTCGATAACTCTATCGCCTGTGGTTCGTAGATTTGCCAAAGCACCATAGCGTAACAGTAACTCAACCATGTCAGTGCAGAATGTCTCAGCAGCTTGGTGGAGAGGGAAGTATCCAAAGCAGGTAATGTAGTTGGGGTTGGCGCGCAGACCACAGAGCTTAGGCTCCTTGCCCTCCAAAACTAACTCTGCACAACGCAGGGCACTGTGTGTAAGTATCACGTCGAAGGCTTGTGGCGTGAAGATATAACCAGAAACCATGCGCTCTCTATACTTTTCAAAGAGCTGAAGGAAGCACGGAACACTATCTTTTTGGAGGGCCTTTCCCAAAGGGCCATATATCGCACAAAATTTTGCCTGTGTCTCCTACATAGATCCACCATTGATTAACAAGGTGAAGTGCAATCAGTTCAGCTGTCCACTTAATAAAGCATAACAACAGAAGTATTCTCTATAGACATCTTATGTTACTGAAATAAACAAAACGTGCAATTTGCATCCCTTAACTATTGCCTGAGTGGAACTTTCATCCTAAACGTTTAAGTCATAAAAAGCTGATCCATTAACTATCAATACCGTGCAGTTGTTAGCTCTCATAATGGTTTCATCCATTCGAAAGCAGTTCTAAGTGTTGTGACCTTGCATGTACCATTATCACCATCTCTTTGGGATGTAAAAAAATAATAATCATCCATCAATTTGGTTAGAAAACCCGAATCTTTGAAAAATACAACTTTAGCAAAATGTAAATTTAGAGAAAAAAACGTATATTGGTTTCCTCAGTATTTCTTTTCTATTTTAATACTGAGATCTTTGAAATGCTCTTTTTCATACAATATATATGTGTATGGTTTCCTCCCATTTTCTAGAACAGTTCCTATTCCTTGTCCTTATATAAAATGCTGAATTTTCTAATACATTTACCGGTTCATTTTGAGAGAGAATCGTTCGTGTTGCAAGACACATGAGTGATGTGGCCGGTAGGCACCATGTCATCCAAAACAGCGCGCTGATACAGAACGACAACATTGATAGTTGATGGACCCACTTTGGATGGTTTTAAGAATTCAGGACGAAAACTACACTCATATAATAACTGAAGGATGACAAAAGGGCGTTCCTTCAAATTAATATTTTACATCATACAGGATAACTACAAATAAATACCGCGGCAAGACACGAAGAATGCAGTTAGCTGCCAGATGATATGTCAATCATGAAAGAAACAAGAGAAAGAACCTTAGGAGTGCGGTCCGGAACAATTATACTGGTGCCTCTGAGTTCAGCAAGGAATTTCCGAATTTGTCTTCCATACTAAAAGAGAGAAGTTGTCAGTGAAGAACGACTACCAAAAGGTGCAATACGAAGAGTGAATATGATACATATCATATGAGAGGGCCAAGTTACTTTACCTGGGTAATAAACTCACCAGTGGACGTTAAGGCTTCTATTGAGGGATGAGGAGGTGGGTTGGGAGGGTCCCATGGATCATACATGTCTGTGGGCGAGCCATCCTTGGAGTCTTTCCTGTTATCTTCGCGGCAAGGAGATTCCCCTTCAGCTGTTGTTGATCCATCTGTGGCTTCAGCATCATCCTGAACATCTTCCACTGCTGTCGATGCATCTTTGTCTTTAGCATCATCTTCGCGATGAACAGATTTCCCTGCCTGGTCGGTTCTGTGGACCGTTTCCATTCGCATTGACTGAAACAAGAGGGAACTCTGACGTGAAATCACAATGACGAACCAATTTGGCAATTCTGAGCTTAACTTGAGTGCATTACTGCCAGGCTCTAACAAGGAAGGTAGAGTGTTAGCCTGCTAGGCTGAGTTTTTCCTCTCTGATTAAGACCAGGGCTCCTACGCGGCGTTTCCGTCCCACCGGCGGAACCCTAGGCGAGCGCCGCCGGCGCGAGGTCAGTGTTGCCATCCCGACGGCCGTGGTTGGTAAAGCCGGAAAACAAGTGCACGGGTGCGTACCTATCGGAACTCGCGCAGGCGCCGCCGTGCCTTTCCCGCGGCTGGAACGGTGATACTCCGCCTCCGTCGTACACGCCGTGCGTTTTTTTTTTTTGTGAGAATTCCTATATACGCCGTGCGTGCGTGCCTAGATTCCTGCGCAAATAAAAAGATTCCTGGAGTGGGTTTTTTTCCTTCTCCTTGGTGGGCTATTTTCCTTTTAGAGTGACGCTCCCGTTCCCCCGGGCGCCAGGCCAAGTTTAGGCCCAGTGACCCTACCTAGAAATCGAAATCGAACTCGGGTATATGGTGAACCTGCAACGTGAACATGTAAGATTATTTGTATTTAAAAAAAGTAAGATTATTTGTAGTGAAATTAACATACTCCCTCCGTTCACAAATAAGTGTACATATGGGTTTTTCAAGATAAATTATGAAGTGGAGTAAAAAATACATTGGAAAGATGCAAAATAACATATTTCTCCTCTTTAATTATTTCACCTTCAATGAGCTAAGTGAATGTAGAAACAAGGAAAATATGTGCTCAATATTATTGGGTTCGATTTCCGCGGGATGAGAGAAATTCTCTTTTTTGCTACTTTAAAGTCTATTGAGAAGATACAAGTACACTCTTTTGTGGATAAAGTTTAGAGCTAGATGTCCAGTAATTTAAGGATGGAGGGAGTAGGTATTAACTTTTTTTTGCTGACATGGCATGACGTATGCGGACACGCTGTTGGGGAACCCCAAGAGGAAGGTGTGATGAACACAACAGCAAGTTAACCCTCAGTACGAAACCAAGGTTTAATCGACCAGTAGGAGAAAGGTGTGACTTCTGAACGTGTTGCTGGCTGACTAGTGGCAGGCGCACTACCGGCGTCAGCAACAACGTGAAACCTGCACACAACACAACCGAAGTACTTTGCCCCAACTTACAGTGAGGTTGTCAATCTCACCGGCTTGCTGAATACAAATGATTAGACGTATCGAATGGAAGGAGATGTTTGCAGAAAATAAACAGAACAAGATTGCAGTTGAATTTATCAGTAAAGGAAATAGGACCAGGGTCCACATGTCACTAAGGTGTCTCTCCATAAAGAAAATAACATGTTGGGTAAACAAATTACAGTTGGAGCAATTGACAGAATATCGATCGATACATGACAAGATAATTACTATGATAATTATGTATTGGGCATTACAATATAATACATAGACCGTAATCCAACTGCGTCTATGACTAATAATCCACCTTCAGGTTAGCGTCCGCACCCCTTTCAATATAAATTTCCAAGCAACAGACTATCACATTAACTAATATATGTAAAGTAAACAATAGAGTTACCCTCGGATAAAACATTGTTGGGTTATCCCTAGTAGCAGCAGCACATCTACAACCTTAGAAGTTATAAAGTCACTCTCCCATATTACTGGAGGCATGAACCTACTATCGAGCATAAATACCCCTTCTTGGAGTCACACATGTCCCTTGGCCAAAATTTCTACTAGCAACAGAAAGCATGCAAGATCACAAATAACATATGACATTAATATATAATCAATCTCAACATAGTATTCAACATTCATCGGATCCCAGCAAACCAAACATAGAGGATTACATAAAGATGATCTTGATGATGTAGGGAAACTCACAAGATCGATACATGAAGCACATGGTGGAGAAGACAACCATCTAGCTACTGCTATGGACCCATAGTCCAGGGATGAACTACTCACGCATCACTTCGGAGGCGGGCATGGCGATGTAGATACCTCCAGCGATGATTTCCTCCTCCGACAGGGTGTCGGGAAGAGCTTCAGAACCCCCCGAGATGGGTTCGGCGATGGTGGCCGCGAATGAACTTTTCGTGGATGGAGGCTCCGGTCTCCAGGGTTTTCCCGAGAAGATGTATAAATAGGCGGAGGATTCGGGTCGGTGGGGTGCCTAGGAGGCCCACACCATGTCTTGGCGCGGGCCAGCCTTAGGCCGCACCAAGGGCAGGTGTGGCCGCCCTATGGAACCACTTCGTCCCCCCTCCGGACTTCGTCTTCGTTTCGGTAAAATATTGACTTCGACTTTTGTTTCGTCCAATTCCGAGAATATTTCCTGTACAACTTTTATGAAATACAAAAACAGCAGAAAACAGGGAACTGGCACTGTGGCATCTTGTTAATAGGTTAGTGCCGGAAATCATGTAAAAGTACAACAAAGTGTAAACAAAACACATATGAATTGGTGTAAAACAAGCATGGAGCATCAAAAATTATTTGATACGTTTAAGACGTATCAAGAGGTTATCAGTGATAATATACTACTTGTGTTCGGCTCTACCGTCAGTAGTGGGAAAAACACCCCCGTCCCTGGTAAGCCTTTTTGGCGTAGTGCATGTTCTTAGCGTACATCCTTACCTCATATGACCGACTCATCGTAGGACTATACTACCTCGTATTCTTATCTTTATTATTTAACATCACTCATATTACAACTTTGTATGACTCTTAACCTCTACTTATTTTGGTATCATCTTTAAATATGATATCTTCATTATGGTTGTAACCTTTTTTTGGACTACCATGTATCGTATACCAACTACGGTCTACTATCACCTACTATCTTGAAGCTTCAATGGTGTTCTAGTAATTTGGGAATGAAGCAAGATAATTAACTTTACTTGTGAAAGATAGGTAAGAAAGATTGACTCAAATGTGACAGGATTATTCTCAAGTGAATACCCATCTCAAGTCATACGAATATTTGATTTAGCTAAACAACTTCCTACAGACACTACCAAATTATAGATCTCCTTTAATGGGTTTTAATCCTAAACGATCAAAGAATTTGCTCTGAAACGAATATTGTAGTATGTAAGTCGTTAACATAGCACCAATAAAACATCGTTCCACTAGTATTACATCTCTCAAGGTGATACAACACAAACATTGCGGGTCCAAGCCATGAAATATGACACAATAAATTGCAAATAACATGTACGCATTAGCTACCAGGGACATGATCAGTACATGATGTACCTAGGTTCGACCCCTCGCTTTGGACCTACTCCTGCTTCTACTATCATTGATTGTATATCGATTACAAGATCACTCGCTTAAATAGGCTAATAATATAAGCTAAGGCTAGTTGTGCTATCTGTTGGTTCGTATTTCTTATTCGCTTCTCTCCCCTAAGGGATGTCCTGTGCCACCTTATAAAGGAGGTGGCGGAGGGCTTACATGCCCTGAAGTCCTAGTACGAGTTAACCTATGCTACTTTTCTTTTATGACAAGTCTCCTTGGCTTCTTAGTCGTTGACTCCCTCAAATTAACTTGGCGTGAGCTGGCCCAACTAGGAAGAGACCCTAAGTAGGCAACGACCTCCCATGTTGTCTGGGCCATCTACGCCTTGAGACTGACTATTTGGTATTCTCACGTCATCACTTTCACCCCATTTACATTACAGTGTTTTCAACCGATTCACTCGACACCGGTGACACCATGAGTACAACCAAAACACCATACAAAAACACTATCTAAAGCACCACATGCTTTAGTGAACTCGTGCTCTTGCAGACATCAACATGCACATGTTGTTAACTCATTACTTAACTCAACTTGTTAGACACACCTGTGGATACTTCTAATTGTACTCTAGAAGCTTACATAATTATACATTTGTAATAATACAATAGTATTATAACTAAGATATTTGTTCGAGTGTGTACTTTTTAGATCTCTATCATCATATTTAAGGATATTAAAATACATAAACAAACACATACATATGTACTATATAATTTATGAAAACATGGAAAATTAAATATGAGAGAACTTTTATCAAAATATACAATTTAAATTTAGCATAAGCAAGCTTTTGTTTTGTATACATTATAAATCAAAGGCAACGACCACTATAAGTAATCTTCATAAACATCGTTATGTGTTTAACCATTCATGCGAGTATTGGAAAATTGTAATTATTAAGACTATGATAGGGTAAAATAAGGATAAGAAGTATAATAGTTTAGTACCAAATGTATTAATTTAAAAGATTCTGAAGTAATATAATAGTCATTGAACACTGGATCATTTAGTGGCGACTATCGAGACAATGCCCTACAACCATGGATAGAAGGTCCATATAGGTGGCTGACCATAGGTAAGTTTGGATTGAAGGCCAAGTCAATGATTGTTATGTTTATCTCAACATTAATTGCATATCCAGTGTAGAAGAATACTTACTCTCGATGTACCTTTATGGCAATAACCAACAATGACCGTGTATACATACAAAGCATTGAAAGAGGCAATGATGCTAGTGGTGAATAAACAAACTTTTGTAAAACAATAGTGGGCTTGAAATCTGAACATTTTTTTTTTGTGTGTTATCTAGAGGCAAACCAAATATGAGACTTAGTTGTTTGTCTTTTAGTGGTACATGGCCTATATATTTCCATCTAATGGCCAACCGTGTACACCTCAAAAATATTTCTACTTTGATAGTTTGCTCACTCTATCGACCACGTACACAAAAAGGACATGACTAATTTTACACCCACAACATGCTAAGAATAGGAAGACTCTCCCATGTGAACAATTTTAACTTCAGTTTGTATAACAACTATCCCGAATCTGAATCTGTATCTCCTGCGCGGCTTCGTCGGCGACAGATAGGTTGTGGGATAAATCTAACCTTAATTTTTTGGGTAGAACAACATGCTTGCTTTCGAGGCCATCACATATCGAGCTAGACTGGACATATGAAGTGTTGCTCTTGCTAGATGCCGACACATGCCATGTGTAAATTGTGACCACAATAAGGCATAGCATGAAACAAATCATTATTTTTATTAGATGTACTAGGAAATAGTATGCATATCCAAATGTTGCTTCTGTGATCAAGATGAGACAATTCAACAGTTATTCTTTACCCGCCCTTTTGTTAAAATACTCGGGCGTATTATTTATATGACTTTCAATATTTCTGTGCCTTCAAATGTGACTAATCTCTTTGTCAATTGGTTAAATGGGTACCTAAGAAACATAAAGGCCACATTAGAGTGGGTGTATACACTTTACTTTGGGCTATCTGAAAGGTTCGCAATGATTTTATCTTTAACAAAAAGAGTTTTCCATCCTTTTTGCAGGTTGTTCCTTTGTTTACCCATTGGATCCATATGTGGTTCTTTATTCAGCATGAGGATGCGCGCCGGGACATGGATATTGGGTGCAACCGCTTGGCGATGGTAGCACGGGATTTCTATAGCCAGTGCGACTGACGTACTGATAAGCGGCTCACATGAAGATCTTGTGACGGCTTGTCCTTGCTGTTATTTTTAGATGGTTGATTTTTGTTGAAACTTTTGAGTGATCCGTGATATGTAATAAGTCTATAACCCAAATATTCAATAATGTTAATAAAGAGCCGTATGCGTATGCATCGATTGATGCAGAGGCTGGGGGTTAACCCCGTACCGAAAAAAGGAAATAGTATGCATGTGTGTATCAACTACCAAATTGACAATTGTTTGGGGCGTTGAAGACTTTTCCCTTGTGGAGACTGCCTCTGTGGCGATTCCCCCTAGGTCCCTATCCCTCCCCTCCTTGACCCTCATCTCCGGCAACCCCTCCGGCCTCTCTCCTCCCCTTCGCTGGCGACCACGGTGGTCGGCGGTGAGGGGGAGGGAGGTTCGGCCGTTTTCTTCCTTGTTTTTCTGTAGGATTAGCCACTCAAATAAGGTAGATCTAGGGTCTGTGTTCCTCTTATCTCTCCCTGTATTGTCCATGTTGCTCACGCTGGGGGGAGACCAAGGTCCCATCGTTGCTGCTGCTACTCCATCGAGCTCGTGTGCAAGAAGGTGCAGATTTCGCCTGTCCCCTCGGTTCCGAGCTCCAGTTCACTGGAGTCGCCATGGAGGCGGGCCATGGTCAGCGAGGCCACTGCTGTCTCCGGCTGGGGTGCAAGAAGATGGAGCTTCGAGCAGGATGGGGTGTGCTATCCTCTGTTGCCTCCTCGCGCCTGGAAGGATCTCAACCGCCTGCATATTCATGACCTCTGCTGGGTGTTTGAAGTCAATGGTGTTGGCCTCACCTTCAATCTCTGCCTTTGCAATCCGACGACCAAACTGTTGCAGGTCTGTGCATATGAGGGTGAACCTCCTTTTTGCACTTAGCTCGTTGCTGATCTGTGTGGCAGGAGTGATGTACAAGATGACTCTGCTGGAAGGTACAACTGAGGCAGGTTCTCAAAATTTTCAGAGGTCAACTTCTAATTATGCCTCAGATATAAGAGCGGTTTAGGATGTTGAGCAACGATCTGTCGCCACCATATCAATGTATGATCCTATTCTGCGCCGTGTTGCCATCATGGTGGTCGCGTGGAGCTCAGATTATGTTTGTTTGAAGATTTTGGGTGGCACATCTGAGGCACATGCTTTAAATTATCATATGGCCTCAATGAAAATCAGTGCCAGTGCTATAGATGCAATTGAGCAGGATCATCCTAAAAGTTATAGCTGCACAAGTTGCACTTGCTTGTCATTGTCAGATGATCGCCTTGTTGAAGTTGTAGTCTCCGATCTGTTCGGGCCGTGTCACCGGAGGTGGACGATAACTCCTCCGTCGTTGATCCCCGGATTCAACAGCGGGGATGCTCGACATTGAGCTCGGTGATGGCTATTCGATATCTACAGCTCAATTCTACACCCCGTGTGCATATTCCAGATAGACCGTCGGGAGAGCCACCCGCGGGGCATCAACTGGATCGCACGATTATCGAGGCCCTTGAAGATTGCAGATGTGGCAATTTTGAATCCGATTTGTCAACGGATGATCGAATGCCGTATGGTTCCGTTTGTGATCTTCAGCATCTTCACGAGTTTGAATCCGCTTTATGTTCTATTGTGCAGCTAGGTACTTATCTTTCTTGCTCTTCTGTTGAGAGCCATGTACTGATGTACCATGATCCTTAAATGTCAATATATCTAGTTTGTTCAAAAATAAAAACTACCAAATTGACACAACACACCAGTCTACACACACACAATAATAATAATAATTCATATAATGTATTGATGTACTATGAGACACCTTTTTTTATATATACACACTCTTACACTAAATATAAGTACAATTTTTTTATTTAATGTAGTATTTTATATTTTTGGTTTTTCTTCTAAATTTAATCTAATTTATCCCTCTCGTTGCTCTAGTTTCTTGGTGTTAGACCATCTCTAGTCGCATTCCCCAAATGACGTTCGGTAAAAGCGTCGGATTGGTCGTTTGGGGGGCGCCACGTGGTGCCGCGTTTGGGGGGTGTGCCTGTTTCCAGCTGCGTCTCCGAAATGTGACCTCCAACCAAAAAGCAAGTGTAAAAGTCGTGTTCGGCGTTCCTGATTGAGCGTCTATACACATGGGATGGGTTGGGGATGCCGAACAATACTTGGTACATGCCCGGACCAAAGCGGTCTTTGGAACGTGCAACTAGAGAAGGTTAACTGTCTGACGCGCCCCAAGTTCCTTTGAACGCTTTGAGGATCACAGACAGGAGATGCTTTTAAGGAGGTTCATTTTGTTTTCCTAAGTGTTCATGTGATCTATTTTTTACTTTATTTTATTATGGATGTAGCAGCTAGTCCTGCATAATTTTTCACCTTGCCTTTGGTTTCGTGGAAAAGAGGGAAATCCAAGGGATGTAGCTAGTGGCGGATCCTAAATTTTCATCAAGCCTAGGCACATTGTAAACCTGGTTAATTTTTCATCAAGATTTTCATCATATTTTTATCAAAATAATCTGCACTGCTAACTCGAAGCCTGGACACGTGCCCGGGCTGAGGGACGGTTGGGCCCGCTACCATGTAGCGGTCGTTGTTGAGAGCATGTACAAATAAAGGTGAGCCAGCCCAGGGCAAGTAGAAATATCGAAGTCCTATGCCGCGCACTCCCCAAGTTGCGCATTCTTGGAAAGTTTTTTCAGCTGACAACGACAAGTTTAACTTGGTGGGATCAACCTTGTGTTAAGCTAAGGCTGATCATAGTGCATTGTATCATATAGTAATATCATGCATATGATACTTGTCTATGATACTATCTCTATAGTGGGTGGTATTATAGAGTAGTATCATAATCTTCTAAATTTATTATTTTGTACAATCACAACACAAATATGTGTACAAGATCTATTTAGCACTAACTTTTTCTTGCAACGTACGCTATGACACAATATCCACCTATGTTATTCTAATCCATTCTCCTCTCATTTTTGTATGCCTAAGATGCATGATACCACCTAAAATACTAGCACTATAGCCAGCCTAAACCTAGGTCGACCTAAGTGCAATCACGTCCTTTGTTTATTTATTGGTTGGCAAAAAATTAGCATCTAATTTACACACATCTCTTTCGCAACAATAGTATATAATGGTGGCTAATAGTAGTTTCAAAAGCCAAAGACGGATTTGAAATTAGCATTTGGTATAGTTTTTTTTTTGCAGGGAAGGACCCTCAAAGCGACCCCAAAGGTATTTGGGGCGTACCACATATTTTTCGTTCCCACCTGCGCGCTTCAAAGACCCTTTCCGTCCGGCGCGACCCAATATGTTGTCCAGCGCGCCGAGCCCGTCCCCGGTCCATAGGGGATATTCCGGGCGTGCCAGACACATCGAGAAGCGATCCGAGGAGTGGCGGGCCCGACGCGTCAGTGACACACGAACGACGCTCAACAGTCGCCTACCTTGCGACGGTGCAGTTGCCGGGAAGGAGAACCGTCACAGTGGCAACCGCGTCGACCGACGCATGAACCGCTCGAATGGAGCGCAAACTCCGCAGAAGAGCAACCACAACTCTTTTCGATATCTACGCTGCCTTTCATCCGCGCTCAATAAGACACCTACATATACACATTCCGATCTACAACCGGCCGGCGCGATTCATCTCCCCTCTCGTCTCTCACCATGAGCAACCTCTCTTTGCCATCGAACAATGACAACATGGCAAGCCGCTGGGATGGCGCCATTGGTAGGACAGAGATGCGACGCCTAGCAACTCTATTTCCCCGCCGACGTATAGCCAGGAGGAGGATTGGGAGGCCGACGACGGCCATGAGGAGGAGGGGAAGGCCGTCGCCGACGACGGCCATGAGAAGGAGGAGGAGGAGGAGGAAGAGGCTGCGGAGGCGGCGACGACAAAGAAGGAGGCAAGGGCCTAGGCGAAGGCGCATCCGACGAGCACCGACGACGAGGGGGATACAAGTTCCTTCGACGCGGCTCTTCGGAAGAGGTGACGAGCAGGAAGCGCCTCCGTGAGGACGACGAGGCGGGGCCATCAAAGAAGAAGTAGTTTTTAAAAATAGTTAATTTTTTCAAAGTTTTTATATGTAATTTGTTTATGTTGCACTACTTTGACTATTAGTTCATATTTTTTGAAGTCTTGCCCGTAACTACAAATTTCTTCTCTCTATTGAAAAAAAATGAAAAAACAAATAATGCATTATTTTAATGTTTGGGGTGCGCGTTTGGGGGACGTGGCTGGGGAACGACGTCCCCCAAACGTGGCACGAAGAAAAAGTGTCCCCAAACGCTCGATCCGGTGCCGTTTGAGGGACGCGGCTGGAGATGCTCTAAGATCCTCTCATGCATTGAGGCTAGTCATAGTGCTAACTATCATGTAGTAGTAGTATCATACATATGATATTTGTGTATGATACCGAAAATGGTGAATGGAACCTGGGTGCGCGCGCACCCATTTACGAAAAGTTCAAAAAAATACTATTTAAAAGTTTCCAAAAAATATGAAGTAAATTTTTGCATGTAGATATTATGTTGATACTTAGTCATGTGTGTTTTCACGGAAAAATACCATTGTGTGTGACCTACACAAAAATGACAAAATGCAAATTCCTATTCCTGTGAATAGTACAAATTCCTGTTCACTATTCTCATTTGGACATTTTGTCATTTTTATATAGGCCACACACAATGGTATTTTTTCATGAAAACTCACACGAGTAAGTATCAACATAATATGTACATGCAAAATTTTACTTCACATTTTTTGGAAACTTTTAAATAGCATTTTTTTTGAACTTTTCGTAAATGGGTGCGCGCGTACCCAGGTTCCACTCCTCCGGGTCGTGTATGATACTATCTATATAATGGGTAGTATAATGCAGTAGTATCATGCATATAATATTTCTGTATGATATTATCTATATAATGGGTAGTATCATTTAGTAATATCATGCATATGTATTTGTGTACGATACTATCTCTATAATGGATAGTATCATGGAGAGTACCATAGTTATGCTATATTTATTGCTTTTTAAAATCACGATGCAAATTTGTGTTCAAGATTTATTTGGCATTAACTTTTCTCGTGGTATGCGCTATGATACGGTATCCACCTATGTTACTCTAATCTCCTCCCACATTCTTAATTAGTTGTCACATCAACATTTTTATGGAACTAATATGTATGATACTAGCTAAGATACTAGCACTATGGCTATCTGAGAAGTCATTGCGTTGGGGGTTCAAGTGTTAACCTGCTCCGTTTCCTAGTTACTCGAAATGATCAAACTTATTAAAAATAAATTGATTTGGAGAAATACATAAATGGTGGCGCACGGGCGCGAGGGGGCCAAAGTCCTCGAAAATGAACATAACCCAACGCAGATTATTAAACAAAAAAAGAAAAACTTAGCGCCAAAAATAGTCCAAGCAGCCTGGCGCCACTTAGAAAAGCGGGAAAACGAAAACTGAGGCCGCGCGCGAACTTCAAATTTCAGGAGAACTGAACAGCCACCGTGCATAATTAGTAGCGCCCATAATCATCCCTAAATTAACAGCACGCCATCTCCTTGGCAGCCATGAGAGTCCATCTAGACCTCAACGCCCTGCCAGATGATTCAGGCGAAGACGCCAACGACGTGAAATTCGACGTAGCGGTGGCCGGCGCCGGAGAAGCCGGGTCTCAGATTGATCTTAACGTCGAGCTTCGCCTTGCGATTGGATGTTTTACGGGCGAGCCGAGTCGTCAAGCAGTCTCACTGCCGCTGCCGCCGGCTGGGGTTAAGGAGGAGCAACCGACCGTCGAATCGAGGTGAGCGAGTTGATCCTGGATTTCACCGATCGATCCCCTCTTCTCTCTTGATCTTTACTCATTTTCACCCCTCCCGCAGGACCTGCCGTGGCGCCCGCAACAAGATCGACGGAATGCCCAAGAAGAAGGCCGCGTCTGCCGTGGCATCTCCTTTTTCCGCGCGCAAACGCAGCCCACAGAGGAAAGGGGAAACGAGCAAAACAAAAACAAAAAAAAGGAAAAAGAAACGGAACACTCAATCGATTCGCCTCCCTCCTTTCTATCCTCAATCGATTCCCCACGCCGCCGCTCGCCGTACCCCACGGATCTTCGTCAACCCCACCACCCTCCCACCTCCATCTCCCGCATCTACTCCAGCCCGCCCCCCAAGCCACCGCCGCCGCTCGCCACAAAACATCATGCGCCGCTCACTTTCCCGGCGGACGCCCGCGCCTCGCCGCGCAAACCCTAGCTACTCCCCTGCCGCTGCCGGAGAGTCCGTGCCCAACTGCTGCGAGCCGGCAGGCCGTCGGTGCCAAATTATCACCCTTCGTCGGATCGTACACGGGAACCTCCAAGCTCGCCGCTGCTCCTGAGCTTCCGCACCCCTGCCTCGCCGGCCGGCGTCTGTCTTCACGGCGCCATGGTCGCGGCCGTCGTGAGGGCCGGATGGGGCGCGTCCACGACCTGCACGGCCAAGCACCACCTCCAACAGCACCTCTCGCCACCAAAATTAAGGTCGAAATCTTCCCCCTTTTCTCGCCATACAATTGACACCATCTCCTGCTACCGAATTTTCTATCAGGCCGTCGTATTTGCTGGGCTTCTGCTGCACGATACATTGCTGTAGATTACTCACTCTTGGCTTTCATACTAGTACTGCGTGGTGGTTCGAATTTCAACTGTACACGGTCAAATTTAGCTGGTTTTTGTTGGAATTGCTTCGTTACCCTCTTCATATTTTGGTGAGGCGAAATGAATGCTTTTAGCTACTGTCTATCACATCCAGTGAGTGCAGCAGCACATCATGCTGACGCCGCATTCTGCTTTGTCATATATACATTTGCCCGATGTTAATCATCTGTTGTGCTTCTTCAGTATCATACCAATGGAGCAGCGTATCTTTTCCTCTCGTTCCGATTTCCCTTGGTTTCTTCCCCCGACCCAGTTCGCTGATCTGCGGTTTGGGCTGTGCAGGAGGAGGAGGAGGTGACGGTGGAGAGGACGCCCGAGGAGGAGGAGGCCAGGCTCAGGTACCTCGAGTTCGTGCAGCAGGCGGCGGCGCAGGCGGTCGTGCTGGCGGCCGCGGCCTACGCCTACGCCAAGCAGGGCGCGGGGCCGCTCCGCCCCGGCGTCGACCACGTCGAGGGCACCGTCAAGGCCGTCGTCGGGCCCGTCTACGACCGCTACCACGCCGTGCCGCTCGACCTCCTCAAGTTCCTCGACCGCAAGGTGAGAACACACGACAACCACCTGTTAGCTGTTCTACCTCGATGCAAGGATTTAATTCCCAGTTTAGACCCTAGTGTCCTGTGCTCTGAACATCGACATTCAAAGGGTTTTTTTTTCTCCCTACTGCAGATACACTCCTATCTGCTGCTATGTTGTACAACGAAATCTTGATAAAAAACTATTGGTAGCAGAAGAATTTCAAATTAGTCAAAACCCCATAATAGGTGTAATTTACTTGCCTATGCCTGGACAGTAGTAATTCTTTTATTTTTTTCTAGCATGAACTTTCAGAACTGGGCAATATTCTCATGTCTAGAGTCACTTTGGCTGATCGATCTGTTGTTAGATGTTGTGATAGAAATCTGTGATTTCTTATCTACTTATTTGGTGCTGCCTGTAGCTATATGTCAAAGGAATTTGCCATGTCCACCGTATGGAGATTAGTCTCTGCTTCTTGTTTATGCATGCATGTACCCATTTAGTTTACGGGATGTATATGATGGATACTTGTTGTCGGTAGTATGTGGATAAGTGTGGCTTCATAGTATACAACTGCTAGTATACTCTGCTCCATGATGTGTAAGTTGATAAGAACTAGTGAAAGGCAACCAATTGTTGAGTTACTGGGTAGCCTTCCAATTTATTAGATTTTGCATCATCTGAAAAATGAATACGTTTATAGGTGTGTTCCTTTTTGACATTTCCAAGTTTGTTTGATTTTGACATATGCATGTTTTCTGTTATTGCGAGCTCCGACGTGGCGGCATGCATGGGCAGGTTCGACCGCATTCTTGTGGAGCGCCTGGTGACATGGAGCCGGTCGGGACGGCAGCTGTGCTCGTCCCCAAGGACAAGTGCGGTGGCCACCCAAAGGTCCGTTATATTCCGCGGCAGGGAGGGAGTTGGTAGCTGTGTAATCAAACAAAACACATATCTTGAGTTTTATTTGTTTTTGTTTTTGCGTTCCGGGTCTAGCCCAGTGATTGAGTTGTGGATTGGCAAGGTGTACTAATATGATTTGTTTCTTTCTTTTTTTTCACCGGGACTTCGGCGGGCATACGCCGGCCTGAACATCACATATATCAAAGCTCAAGGCGAGCACCAGGATCCAGCACAAAGTTTTAGAGGACAGAGAAGATAGATCAGAGAGGGAGGATCAGGGGGGCTCATAGCCGTTACACCAATAATTTTGCCACCTCTGCAATAATCGTGTGTAGTGTTAATGACGAGTGCAAGACTTGTGACGGAGCTAATGTTTGTATCTTTATTTTTTTTAAAAAAGCCTTGTGAAGATGCCCATGTATTTGAAAGAGTGCAGAGAATATAGTGTTGTTTTTTTATATGAATATAGGGTTGGTTTTGTACATGAGACAAAAGAAAGAAAGAAATCGATGGATTATGTGGCTGATGTCACGCCCGCGCGCTCCAAACTAAGCATGTACTGCACTGCCACTTATAATAATAAGAAAATAAAAGGAACCCGTTTTCTTCGTTCGGAAGCAGCAATTAATTCGCCTAGGAAATACTAAAAGCAAACTCATCTTGGAAGTGCAGAAATGTGACCCGGTCAGTCAACCATACAATTAATTTAATTTTGTGACCAATGCACTGTATATTGAATGAAATGGAGGGGACAGTAGAGAGTAAATTACAAGGAACTACCATAACTGAGGCTAACATTACTGGTGAGTACCACTTGTACTACTATTTTTTTTAAGTAGGTACCGTTTCTGGGATATGGAGTAACAAATAAAATAGCTTATATAGACGACTAATAGAGGTTTAACCGCCGTGGCCTCACTGTAGTGATGATGTGGCTAAACGTCCTCCTGTTACCCTGACGTTTGCGTTCGCTGGTGGATGTGGGCCACCATACCATCTTCGTTTCCCTATTCCTTTTTTCCTTCTTGTGTCCCTCTTCCTTTCTCTTTCCTCTCTCCAAATTCGAAACTCCTTCCTCGGCACCATTGCCTCCGGTGGACAAGGTCTCTAGGTGGGATGCAGGGGCACTGAGTCTTTTGCTCTTGCCGTGTGGGCTTATGCGACGTGTTCCAGCGCGGACGTCGAAACTCCGGGAAGTTGGCATCCACCGCGTCGTCGTGGATCACCTGGCATTTGAAACAATAGGAACATAAATTTTCGCTCGTTACTTGAGTTTAGGAATTTCATCAAGCGTGCCGGCAGATACAGACCGTGAGCATTTGGGCGAGGTCGAGCGCGGCGGCGCTGGCCATGATTGCTTCCGCCATGCGCGGGTCGATCTCGACGGTGGTGACTTTGTCAGCCAGGCCGTGAGATTGCCGGTGCCGGCGCCGACCTCGAGTGTGGCGTCGCTGGGGCATATGTATGCGCTGGCACTTTTTGGTAGGACGAATGTGAAACCAAAGTTTGATTCGAAAATCTAGATTTTTTTACAAGATTTAAATTTTAGTAATTCCATTATATCGATGATTTGACCAAGATGTGTGAATCTCATCCATTCAGTTGAAGCCCTGTAAAATAATGTAACCAGAAATGATCTTTGGATTGATTATTTAGGTCATCGAGTGCTTCAGTAACAGAGTTTCATGAGAAGAAAAATCGAAGACATGTGTGTAGGTGAGTGGATGGTGCGGTGTGTTTGTTCGTGAACTTGGGTCCTTAATGAAAGGACTCAATAACTTTTGAACTTACACACTCTTCGGTGTTTTCTTAATGCCAAGGTATAGTTCTAATCGATTTTAACTAATTTAATTCTTTTAAAAAAAGTTCGGCGCGATTTAGCCCTATTTATTTAAAAATTAAACAGTTACATGCCATACACTGAAATTGTGCCGCCCATAATCACATTCCACTGTCAATGCGTCTCACGACGTTTTGGTTAATTTGGTGAGACCGCATCAACGATTCGTGGTAGTGCAGATCCCAACAAGTACCAAAGAGAACCGAGATCTTGTCTCCTGCAAACTATAAGTTCTGGCCCTCGTCCGACCACGGCGATCGGGCCGAAGCTTCCTTTTTTAAAAACCCTAGTTGTTTGACATTGAGTCCTAATGTGAGTATAGAAGGTTACCGGTGAATAGGAAAGTTGAAAGAGCTTTGTTATCAGATGGTTTTCCGACGCCGCTTCATGTGTTCCGACGTTGGACATCCCGCGAAATGAAAATACACTAGCTTTTCATACAAAAGTAGTGATTTGATGTGACTTTAATTACGATGTATATGATCCATTGTCGCTGATGGCATGGTCATGGCCATGGGCCTCACAAGCTTCAGGACATCTTTGTTATCACAGTTAACATAAATCACGTTAAACAGGTATCTACATTCTCATTTATATGATGCAAGATCTCTGAGAAACATGCACAACAACACAAACCTCGGGTGAAAATCTAGGATCTATTTGTGCTGAATTTTTTTTAGTGTTGTTCAAGAAACGTGGGCCAAGGGAAAGATTGAATGACAACTTTTGCTAGGGTCCAACGGCAAGAGGAGTCATATGCGACTGAACATGGCGAGCGGTGGCGGCCCTACTTCCATGAAGAGGCAAGGCTGCACAGTGGCGAGGAGCGGCAGCGAGCCACCGACTCCCAACTTCGCCTCCCCAAGCGCCGGTCTTCGTGGTCCCAGCTCTCTCTTCTCCCAACGCACGAGAGTGGTTCTTTAGTCGATGGATCATGTGGTTGAAGCCTTGAAGGCCTTATGCCATTGAAGGCAGAGTTGGCGGCAGCGTCGTCATTGGGGAGCCTTCCGGGCACGGTAATAATAAAGATAGAATTGAACTTCCGATATGCATGTCACGGAGCACAAAGTTGCCAGCCATGGTGGTGGTAGCCTCGAGGTTTTCTTCTCCCCCACAATAAAACCGTGACCATGAATTAATAGAGCTACAACTAATGCATTGGACTGAAAACTAGGGAGGTGAAAGGAGAGATTAGTGGGATTTATTAGGTAGAGATTATTAAGTCGAAGCCAATCAACTGCGCGTCCGCTCACCTGCTAGATTAATTAGGAGCGCTGTTACTGGTGAAACCCTCGGATCGATGACGTGGCTACTTTTGAGCCGTGTGATTATGTTTACCTGAACGGTTGTCATACGTTCCCAGCATCCCGAGCACTCCAGAATCAAGATCAATCTCTAGCATTCTAGCCCGATCCCTTCTCTCCATCGAGCTCGCTCTCTCTCTCTCTCCGCCGCCGCCCAACCAATTCTTTCACCGGAGCCTCCCTAGCCTCGCCGGTTCTCTCCCCGGGTCAAATCCTCTACATCCGCCGCCATCCCACACCCTCAATCCCAATCCCGCGCCCAAACCCTAGCGTACGTCGCCCTTGCCGGCCGCCATGGACGACGAACAAGACCGCCCTCGTGCAACAGCAGCAGCTGCTGCTCCTCCCCGACATCCTATGGGGTATGGCTGGCCCCATCGCCGGCGTTCAGTTCCGCGGCAAGGAGGCCAACCTGCTGTGGGCCTCCAATGACGACGACAGACTGGTGGTGCTGTCCACCCCGCTGCGCATCTGGCGCCCTCCACCACCTCCCTGCCACACCGGGTGGTAGTGCCTCCTCGACACCTCACCGGCTAGAAAGGAGAAGGGGAGGCGAAGAGGAAAAGGGCCTCCTTTGTCTGCATCGGGCGGTTCCGGTGGCGCGACAGCACGAGGAGGAAGGAGGGCCTGCACATCTACCTCGACCAGGAAGGAGGGCCTGACCAAGATGCGGGTTGTTGCACGCCTGCACATCTACCTTGGTGAGGAGATCTAGACTTCTGGTCATTCGTCCGGCGCGCGGAGGCCTTACAGCTCTCAGGTACGAGGACTTTCCGGCGTTGATGTTGTGCTAATTTATACATATAACAGCTAGGTGCTGGCACTAGGACTGGACGTGAGATAGCTGGAGTAGTATTAGGCAAGAATCCATCTCCTTAATTAACTGGAGAAGTCACACGTGTTATATATCATGATATCATGTGCTAGCTAAGTACTACGCTAGTTTTTAGCTGGAGTAGTGTACACCCTTTTATGGACAATGGATAATGTTACATCACGATTAAGTAAATAACATTGCTCGGTTCTTGTTTATGTGATACTAGCGAGAGTTAAGGTGAGCTGCCGAGATCGGCGGACGGCGGCATTGTGTCGTGCTGCTCGCGGTTGAGGAGTTGCCGGCTTGCACTGGTTTGCCGAGGCAGCGAGCTCTCAGCTCTGCCTCTGGCAGCAAGTTGTACTGTCGTATTAGTTTCTGAACCGTGTCCTATTACTGTATCAGTTCTTATTCAGTATCAGTCATAGCTGAATACACCTATTTATATGGTATCAATTGGCTTTCAGATGTAAACATCAGACGTAGTTACATACCCTGGATTGCCAAGTACATGGGCACCAATTCCTTATCAAACTTGTGTGTGAACGCGCTTCAATGGAATCTTTTAGCTGCAATCATTTTATGAATTAATTCAAGTCTGATTCATATTTGCCTGACACTCCTCATTTTGTTCAAAATCATCTGTTTACATGATTTTTTTCTGCACTCTGTACATATATCATGGGAGCAGATTTATTGGAGCACTCAAATTTTTTCTAATATAAACTGTTGGAAAGATTTTTTATATCCATCATAATACTGATGTACACGAGCCTGTGTTGCATTCATATTTTGACATTCGAGTTCAACAAAATCACTTGATATATATTTTTGCAGTATATATATTGCCACCCGATGGAGCTTTTATTTTCTGTTGGATTTCTGACTTCAACGATTCCTATTATTTTTTTTAATCTCTTTTAGGTTCCTCCTAACTTTGGAGACTGTGAGTATTTGGAGTTTTGGAGGCTCCTCAGGTGATCCCCCCCCCCCTTAACTGTGCATTTCCTGTTATTATGTTCATTGTATTTGACTAGTAGGACAATAATGTTGCCCTTGTTATGTTATAGGTCATCTTCCTCAACCGGGCGCCAGTGCACCTCGCACATGAACAACAATGGCCACACCCATTTAGGTAAAGCTATTGTCGGCTCCTCTCCTCTCCCAGGGGCATTATATGTTCATGGGATCATTCTGTTCGATGCCACTTCAAGGCTGACTTACAAGAATTCTCCTACTTGGCGTAGAGACTTGTGTAGGTCTGCTTCTGTTGTAATCTTCTTTAGTAAATGTTTAAAGTATGCCTCTGAGTTCTGATGTCTAGTTATTCTCAAGTAGGGTGTGTGAGAACATCCACATTGTTCCCGGTGAGAGCAAGGTTGATGTGAAAAAGAGGCAGGTTAAAGCCAAAAAAACTCACATTCCACATGATGGAGAACCTGCAGTACTATGAAATCTCTGCCAAGCCCAAGAGCAACTACAACTTTGAGAATCCCTTCCTTTACCTCGCAAGGAAGTTTGCCGGGAAATTTTCTTCACTCCTCAATGGTTCCAATAACTTCCAGAGGTGCGGCCCAATCTATGCCCTTGATCGCGATTTCTGGTTTGCCATGTTGTCACTTCTGCAATATCTTCAGCATCCCGAAAGAAGTTTGTGAGTAGGGGAATCACAGCAAGTATCGAGAAAGGATTATCGATTCTTCATTATTTAATTGTCTGATTGCAAATTTATCCTCTCCCTCTAATTAGTGTTGTGTATGGTTTAATCTGCAGTTGCTCTGAGAGATTTTATTTTCTTCTTAGTTAAACAGTCCTAGCTAAATTTTGACACGGTCTGGTGGGTACTGAAGTTGTTCTTATCTCAGAGTGAAATTTCGCATAGGTTCCTAATTCAACCACAAGACTGTCATGTTTGCAGCAGCAAATTACTTCCTTACCATTTGTTTTAACTGCTAGTTTATTGAATTTAGATCCTTATACGCCTCACTGTAGATTATGGAAAGCTACATCAGTTGTATCTAGGAACTTTCATCATGTAGCAATATATTCTGGTCGTTACAGTTTCGTTCTCTTGCTGTGTTGATGGGAAACTTCAATGTGCAGGGAGCTCGGCTTGTGATTCCGTTCCACCGTCCGAAGCAAGGAGGGGTCATCTTCCAGACCAGCGGGAGATAGGCCAAGTGCTGCTTTGAGGCTGTGTCGTGATTGCAACCCACCTGGGAGAAGTAGGGCGAATCAGGCATTTTATCGATCATGTTGTGGTAAGAACATAGCTGTGGATTACACTTTGCCATGCATGTGTTGTGTTAAACATAAGAAATGTAGAATGGTGCCTTTTTGGGGTGATTGTTAGCAATATGGTTTCTCGTTACATTATCTGAATAACATGCTCTTTCTCATTGGGTTTTATTTTTCTAGTATATTGAAGCTGAAATATCGTGCATTGTGATTCATCCTATTTGGGTCCTCATTTGGTGAATAAGTGGTGATTTGGGTGTTAAGTAGATATCCATGTTTTCTTTGCGTCGGTGTTGGGCTGCAATGGCATCTCTAATCTGTTCCAGTGGGCATGCATAACTGAGCATTTTTGTGAAAGGACAAAAACAATCATGAGTTCCTCAATCTTACTCAGGGGCCTTGGTTAATTTTCTAGGCTAGATAATCTTACTCCTAAATTGGTTGTACTACTATGTATTCCTAATATCATGATTTTCTTTTTGTACTAGTTGCGCTTTAGAAATTGCCTTCACATGCCGATCTACAATGTTAGAGGTTTTGATGTGTAGTATCAGAAATTGTCTTCGCATACCCTTTTCATCTTCTGAAACAACTGTCTGTTTATGAAATCAACTATTATATGCGTTCACAATTCAAAGTGTCCAGCTTTATGTAGACAGTGACATGGGAAAATGTGTGGGATTTGAATAAGGACATCTAAAATTTACAGGTTTAGGCATCACTCTCTTATTGATCCACATGAGCTTAGGAGGCCTGGTAAGGTTACCTTCCTGTTTATAGTTTTTCACTTTAGTTTTGTTTTGTTCAAGTAGTAACAGGCTAGCTATAGAATTTGAAAATGCAAGAACATATTTTAATCATGATGTTTGTGTCATTTGTGATTTATTTTGGAACTATCCTGGCATCATATTGAAATATCATTTGCTGGATTATGAGTAATACGTCATATGCAATTTTTCTCATGTGAGTTTCATCTGCTTAGTCTCGTCATAAATTTGAGCGATGTATGGGGTTTATATTATCACAAGCTGGCTCAACTTTCCAGGAACTAGATTGGTCCTCCTTTTAGATTTCTACTAGCAAATCACCCGTGCGTTGCTACGGAAATAAAGAATTACAATCATATATAAACTATGTAGTTATAAGTTATACAATATGAAACAAGGTTTTAGTAAATCAACATGTGATTGGCATGTTGATTTGAATGTTTGATATAGTGAATTCAATTGTACTATTCATAGGTTGCCATTAACAAAGAGTGCACATTCTTCAAACTTGGCTCTGACTGATACAAAATATGATGTACTTGAATTTAGCTGAAACTGAATAATTGTTTCCGGTGCAATTAGAACTCAAGAAAGTTAATATTCGGACTACAAATTCAATTATCTAAAAGGTAAACTAACATTCTTTCCGATGCAATTATGATTGTACAAAATAAATATTTTGACTTCAAATATTATCATCCAAAAGGACAAGGTAACAACTTGTCCTCAGCGCATTTCTCATAATAATTTCACTGATATGAGGAAAGACAAATTCTCCTTAATGTGTACTGCATTGTAGTATAAAACATCACATATAGTAGTAGCAGTTTTATTCAGTACAAGCAATTAGCTTCAAAATTGACTATTGATCCTATCGAAAGTTCGTTTCCCAACAAAGCAATCAGCAGCAATCATTTAGTACTACAAACAATCAGCAGCAAAGCATCTCTTCTCTCTGTCATTTTGTGACATCCCAAGCAATCGGCAGGAAGCCAGGAACGAACCAGCAATATCTTTACAGCGCAAAATTCAGTTAACAGCATCAGCTGCAGCAAAATCCATTGATCCAGCCCACTTCATTTTTCTGTGTCGCGGCCTCGCGGGGTGTCAAAACAGCCAGGGCCTGGCCTGTCTTCAGCTCGACGACGTGGTCAAGTCCAGGTCCTAGGAGCTCCTCCGGTTTCCAGGACGCCGCCTGCACCTTCTCACTTCCCCAGCGACACCGCAGCCACCCCGACGCCGAAGGCGCTCCTTCTTCACGACCGGCGGCCTCCCTCACTTCTCCCCGTCAGATGTGCCGCTGGCAGACCATCGGGCCAAGCCCCGCCTTCCCAGCGACGATGCAGCCCACCCCGACGCCGACACCTCTCCTTCTCCACCACCGGTCACCTCCCTCACTTCTCCCTCTCAGACTCGGCGCTGGCAGTCCATCAGTTCGTTACGACCCGGCCGGCGCGCGCGGCGACCCCCACGCCACAAATCGAGCGGCGGAGGCAGGCCCCGTGTCTCCTTCTTGATCGGTGGCGAGCGGAGAATTTGGGAGGTTAATTTGATCTGGGAAGTAGATAAGATACGTAGGCAAGTACTGCAGGTGAATAAGTAACTTCTGTAGGGACCAAACTGCAAAGTGACCGCGAAATTGCAAAACTACCGCGACCTACCACGGTTGCATTGGCGTTTTATTAGTACAGATATAGAGTTTTAAAAAATATTTTATCGTGTTCAGTTTGATTTATCATTTCCTGAACATCCATTTGGCAGATAAGTGAAATATAACTATGTATTTTTAGGTGCACATTGTCAGGTGAGACAATGGTACAAAGGTTGATATTCCATCGACCCTGATTTGGTAGAGCAGGTTAGAGTTATGTTGGGTGGTATTCATGTAAACATGTGTCAGTTATTGCTCAGGTTGTTCCTCGACGTTCTCCACGTGGAAACCCAGGTACACCATGCCCCTACCTCTGGCATGTGGCTTTTCCCTGTTTTCCTGTTGATTTGGTTCGCGAATTTGACTAGGCACTACTTGTGCTTCAGGCGTTCAAAGGGGTCAAAATCTTGTCTACTAACTCAGGGATTTGATTGGAGCGCATGGTCGGCTGATAGAGGGATTCAGAGTAAGACCACTTCCAATGTGTATGCAGGAGTGAATCTAAAAAAATCTGCATGCATGTTATGTGTGTGTTTCTTTTGCCATTTGGCATTAGATTGGTAGTCTGTGTAGCTTGTGTGGCCGAGCAAGTACGGCAGTTGCTCACTGCTTTTGGGTAGTCTCTCAGACTGAATGTTGTGCCTTTTAACTCACTACTCAGCCTGCAGCTGAAAAGATATTGTGCATACACAAATGCTAGTTTCTTGTATACTGATATTTGATATCCCTGTTACGATGAATTTAGAGTTAAATTTTCCATTTATCAAGAGTTTTAATACATCTCTTATGAGTGTGTGTTCTGAAATATTTAAATGTTATGTTTCTGAAGTAGTTTTGAATTGCAAGAGCAATAACTTTATACGATTCTGTTATTTACTTTCAAACATTATCTAGTCAAGACTGATGAGTGGATCATCATGTTGCCTGTCCATAGAGTTCCAGTATGACACCGTGTTACATAAACAAAATAATAGAGGCTCTTTTCTAGTTTTGAATTTTAACCAAACATGTCGAGTAATGTTCTTCAAGATACACATGCGATTAGTATGATTAATCGAAAGGTGTCACTTTGTGTTTTTTTCCTTTTATTTCTGTTACAATTAATAGATCAACTCTAACATCTGATTTCTGAAATAGAGAATTTTGGAGCCTATAACATTTTCTAGTTGACGTACCGACTGAGAAGTTTTCACAAGTATTGGTGCATCAGTACTTGATGTCTGCAAGCAGAACTCAGATAGAGGTGCCAATCTCATATTATCTTTCTTGGTGTGTATTCCAATGCTTGCCTATATGTCAAATGTTTCATGCTAGATTTCGATCCACTTCTGTTTCACTTATGCACTTGGAGTTGGATCGTTTCTTTAGATGTCACTTGAGTTGTGTTCTTTATGCAATTATATTCTCCATTGATTGATTTGTTATCTGATTCTTCAAGAAAGAAGAGAGGTCATGTGGAAATTTCCAACTTTCTTGGTAATTAAACTTCCTCTAATTAATTAGCTTAGCATAGCATCTTCATTTCTTTCTCAAATTTTGATTGAGATTGAGTGTCTTGCACAAGAACATCACTGCATGTTTGAGCTAGATGAGCTAGTTAGATATGAAACACATCAGTGCACTATGTGAGCCAGAAGGATGGTCAATTCCCTTGTGCTAGCACAATTGTAGATCATGAGAATGGAAAAAAAAACTCTATCCTCTGAGTACATACATAATGGCATAGTTGTTTATGCGGTTTGTCCCTGTTTGCCCGCAGAATGTCCTATATGGCAGTTATGTCTAGTGAAATCCTCCAAAATATAGTGATACTAAATTTTCAATCCTGTGTATGTCCATCTAAGCAATAATTTTCTCATATATGCTGATATGAGTTACTCCCTCCATCTCGCTTTACAGACCTAACTTGGCGATTATGTGTGTTCAGTTTCTATGCCGCAAGTCATTCTTCTCTGAAAATTGAGGACCAACTAGTCCCTGTCCAGTCGAACCGTATGGAGGTTGAATCTACACATTTGGAATGCAAGTTTGAGCCTCTGGTTCATTTGCCTTGAAGGCAGCGCCGTCCTCCTGGAGATGCAGCTCCAACCTGATGCTGACCCCCACTCTAGGGGCCTCTGCAATGCTGGCGACGATAACTCCAGCCTCGACGCCAAGAGAAGCAAATGCTGCAAAACGATGATGCGTAGGTATGCACACACAAATGCCCAAGATTGAATCAATCGCCCCTATTTCGGTCCAGATTTAGATGCTTGTAGTTGTTGGTACATGTCATGATACAGTCATGATTTCTCAGACTTCTTCTTTCTCAAAGCCCAGCGTTAGCATTTTGTGTTGAATGCTTGCATAGCCCCGTGCATGTTGCCTAGGAAAATAATATGCCCTGTAGCTATTCTATTTTAACCAATAATGAAGTTCTAGGGAACACATTTCACTGTGGTCTAAACATGTAGCATGTGTTCTTCTTAAACGAGTTTCATATTTAGTGTTGAGCTTCTGTTTCCTGTGTGCACTTGTTGTAGTTGATCTGAACTACTACATCAAAGTGATTGTTCTTTTGGGATTGAACACAAGGTTTCCTTGTAATGATGAACTCAGTTATTTCCTTATCAATGCAAGTGTTGCTTCTTATCTCAAAAGTTGGATGTTTGCACTTAAAACACGGCCAACTTATTTTCTAGTATTTGCTTGTGATGACCATGTCTTATTATTGTTTTGTGGATAATGAGGACTAAATGATAGCGTGACCTTTTTCGACAAGACGACCTCGACACCCCTATCTAGGATCTCGTTGACATATATGGGCACCCAAAAGTTAAATTTCTTTGAGTCGTGCTGAATCAATTGTTGCCATGCTATCAAGTAGTGTTCTGCATGGTGTTCTGGGTCGAGCCAAGCACTATGCATATTTTTGCAGATCATTTAAGAGCTAGGTAGTTCGTGCATATAGCCCATGTTGTGAATTCTTGACCATTTCATGAGTATGGGTGTTGTGCCATACTTGTTGTTAATTGCTTAGAACAACAATATGCATACTCTTGGTTGGTGGTGAAGAACATGAAATTTTGTTTGTTCTTTTTTGGCTTTGCATCAGTATTTGTTCAAGCAGAATGTTTGGTTTCCATGAAGTAAATAGTATGCCGTGTTTTTTCTAGGTTTCCATGTTCTATTGCTTTTGATGTCCATGGTTTACCCACTGGAATGTCATTTTTTGGTTAGTTCTGCTACCACTTTGGTGGTATTTCTTTTCGTTGTTTAACCGATGCCAACAAACATAGCATGAAAACCATGTCGTCTCCACCTGGCAAGTTTGATGTACGTATTAACAGGCTATATGATTCTTCCTATTTCCTTGTTGAAGCTGTCTTGGCCACAGCTTGGTTTCTTGTCCTCATAGGTACAATTTCCGAATTTTATGAAGGCCCAATCTATATTCTACCGAAGAGTGGCGCAGATAGCTCTTGCAGCTCTATAATTGTACTAAACTGATAACCTGGAGGCATGTAGTACATATACTATACCTATGTATTGTTTTACTGGGGCTGAGAGTTAAATTGTATTGAGCTGGTTGTTTATTGGCTGAATTTTGGTGCCACTCCTTTCACTAGGGAGGGATGAGGCCAGCTGGATGAACTTGTGAGGAAGATTACCGGCAAGGATACCAATGTTACAGTCAACCTGATGAGGTTGTTTCTTGGGGCTGCCATATCGGTCACTTTATTTTTCCCCAAATCTGTTGTATTCTGTATATTGTAAGAGGACAATCTCAAGACCTTAATTACTTACGCTAGTATTCTTTTGCACATGTTTCCTCCGGTACTTATAAAATACTAGAGGTCTATTTGGCTGTATTAAAATTAGTTCCCAAAGCATAAAGTCAAAATGCAAGACCACTATTGACTTAATCAACATCTAGAACACCTAATGTAATTTTATTATTCCCTTGAAACACCAGGGTGTTGTTTTGACTTGAGATGTGAAGGATGTTGTACTTCTCGGTGTTACTCTGTTGTCTATTGGTTTGGAGACATTTGGTGGAGTGATGACAAAGATTACCCATGAATACAACATTTCCACCTCAAAATCAGAGGTGTTCTCCATGGCTGCTGCTGGACAGACAAGTGTTGAGATCGATTTTCTCAGGGAGAAAGAGAGTTTCTCAGGACATGGCTAGTGCCAAGACAAAACTCAAGCAGGAGGAGATGGTCCGCTTCGGTAAGGTGGGTAGTAGTTTGTGGATTAACTTTCTTCAGGTGTTTTGTTGTGCTTGGTAAGCTAACTTATGCCTTCCTTCACTGTTTGGCTAGGTGTCTTGGCTCAAATGGCGACAATGACTACTATCATGAAAAAATATCAAAGAGACCCCGAAGAAAGCTTGGTGACATTGTAGTTATGTTCTACTGGCATTAATGGAGCACCTAAATGTCCTGGTCTGCTGTCACCACCGACATTATCTACTATGGTAGCTTGCAGGCACATTAAGTGAAGTAACTTGCATGCACTAAGCCTTGCATTTGCCCTTTCATAATTCGTTGTTTTATTTTCTCATGTCCTATTGTGGAAATCTCATGTAGTTGGTAGCTGCTCAAAGTATGGCTATACGATCTGTTGGCAGATCGGGTTGAGGATGTTGTTGGTTTCTTTGGGTTGAATTCTTGCTTAATTTTGATCAAGCTCAAAATATGTTGCTCGTAGTTTGTTGTCAAATTTGTACTTCCACATTAGATTATCTCATGTGCTTAAATTAGGTCCCACTGCGGGTTTGTGTTAGTTGTTTCTTCAGACCATGTGCTGTATCTATATTGCTTATTCAAGAAAATTTGTATTGACCCATGGCTTCTGGATATTCAGTTTCTTCACATAAGAAAATTAAGTTGGTGTGACCACATGTAAGAGTATCAACTCATAATATAGTATTTGAATTTGGATTGCCACTCATATTGTAAAGAAAGAAAGCGTCTTGTTGTTGTCATTAGCATATTTGGTATGATGTTAAGAACAATCTAGTCGTTGCATGTTCACGTAGAAAGAAAGTTTGATTGGCTTCTTGGTCTGTTGTCGTGCATGCAGGTGACGGGATGGACGAGACGCCGGCCGAGCCGTGTTCTTGGAGCGACTGGCGGATTGCCGTGGTGTTAGTGGAAGGGAGAGTCCTTGATGTAGCAGCATCACAATGGAACCTGCATGAGATTCAGACAGCCACTGCGGCCTGTCTCTAGAGCTAAGATGAACAATACTTCTGCAGCTCTGCGAAATATGATAATCACTAGTGATGTGTTCTCAGTTTTCCGTTTTTAGTGCTATATACTCCCTCCTTTCTAAAATAGGATGCCTATAATATTTTGATAAAAGTCAAGCTTCTCAATGTTTGACCAACTATATAGAAAAAGTATCAACATTTAGAATCCCAAATTAATATATTTAGAACCGTCACGGAATATTCATATTATGCGCATTTAAAATTGTAGATGTTGATAATTTTTTGTATATAGTTGCTCAAACTTTAAAAAGTTTGATTTTGACCAAAAATTATATGCATCCTAATTTGGGAAGGAGGGAGTACATAAAGAATAGTTAATATTGGTTTCTTAGTTGGCTTCTATATTTGGACATATAAAAGCTTATCTTCTCGATATACACTATAATGGTTGTATACACTATTATGGTTTGTATTCTTCAAGTTGGATAGTGTAAATTGAGAAAATAAAGTAAAGTTATTGCCTAATGTGTATGACTCATTGCAAAGTTAATTGACCGGTGCTCTGTTTTTGTTGTTGAGATTCACCGACAACAACAAGCTGAAGAAAGTCTACGCACCTAGCCCAGCCGTGGTGAGTGGTCTAGGCATTCCTCCAGGAAGCACAGACCAAGCATCCGCAAATCAGATCGGGTAAGATGTACCTTCTAATTTCTGGCCGGCAAGGAAGACCCAAGAAGCGCATGGCCAAGACAGTCATCCGATTAAACTTGCATACCCGGGCAATTCTTGATGTGATTCCCCTTGCAGTTTCAAGAATCTGATAAGTGAAGGGCAGAGCGGCCAGTGTCTTGTTACCCTTGTATGCATGTGTTGCCCGCAAAGCAAGTTTTGAGATGCAAGAGAGACACATGCTACTTGTGACTCCTTGGAAGACAAGGGGCACTGTTTGAGATACAAGAAAAGAGAATCCTGGTATGCAGTATGTGACACAATCACTACCTGGGTTAGTACAGCTTTTTATATGCATTCTGGTTGTTAACATCCAACACCTTATTTTTGTTGAATAAACGATGATGAACTGCTACATGCAGGTGCCCCACTAGGAGCGCTGCGCGCGGCCTGAGATGAAGACCCTTGCACTCAGGGTCCGCAGGAGAGAGATGTTGTTGCTGCTGTTGATGATGAAGAGGTTGTGTCCTTTGCTTTGTTGTTTCAAAAATGTGAACTGGTAGTTTATTTTTTTGATCAAAAGCTATTTTACTCGAGAAAATCTTGTTGTGGACATTGTGCTTACTTTTTTTCTCCCTAAAACGTGTATGTTTGTAGGCCCTCTTGCAGACTGGCTATGAAGTGCGTTGATGGCGGTACTGCTGTTCCTGGGTTTGCGCGAGGCCTCCCGCGCTCCTCATGTGGTTGTAGGCTTGGGTGGCCCCTGTCTTCGACTACCTACTCAACATGGCGGCCGTGACGCTTATGCTCTTCTACAAGCATTCCGCAGTCCGGCGAGCTACTGGTTCATCCTTCAGTTATGTGGCTCCCATGTGCTCTGTCATTGGTTGTCCTTCTGCTCCAGCTTGATGGCTGGCGACCCCTGTTTTGGTGATGTAGTTGACCTGGTCACATGTTGTGTAGGCAGGTGAAGGGCGGGCGAGGCGCTAATCCTTGTTTGACTGGTGATAGCCGGACATGGTGTTGGAGTGCTACATGGAGCTAACAGCAGGTCGTTGTGGCGCTTGTGTAGGAGGGAGAGAGGTGGACGCATACTGCCCTGATGCAACAACAGCGGCAACAGCAAGTGGAAAACTAGAGCTGGTAGCTGGTAGCTGGCCAGGAGGGAGGAGACTGATCCGACATGGTTCTCTTACATGAGTCAGTGTGCTTGAGAACCTAGGGACGACATGGTGCTTTTTGTGATATGGGCAGTTTAGATATGTTCGTTAGCAAGTGTAGTAGTAGCACTTGAGGTCAAGTATATCAAGCTGCTAGTTTGTGCGTTGTTCTTCCAAGCTAAGCACCATATGGTACCTAGAGCTTTGTTGTATCTAGCTGATGTATTAGTTTGAGCACATACATACATCAGTCATGGGATCTTATGAAGCTTGTTACTGTGTGATTTTTGTTTTTTGTTACAACCTGAAGCTGAAATAATATTGCAAGATCAATTGATGATGTGGGAATTTGGTTTGCCTTATTTCTGCGTCACAGTTTGAGCTAGGTGTGACTTGAATGTTTTCTCTTGGCTGTCCACGAGTTTCAATGGATTGGATATGTCTATTGGTTCTGATTTTGTTGTAGCTTAGATTTGATAAATCCAATTGTGCGATTTGGTACCTATTTTTTTGTGGTCTACAAATCAGAGTCATGAAGGAAAAAATCATCTATAATTGCTACGTACGTGGTGCATGGATTTCGCGGCCAGGATGCACATTCAGCTCATCATGATGTAACCGTGATGATAACTAGGTGTTTTTTTGTTAAGTCTATCAGATAAGATGGATCTAAGCTAGCACATGAGTTGAGCATGCAGCTAGCGATGGATCAATCTACATGTATAACAAACAATCGATTTAGTCATACTGGCATATATATTCTTCTGTCTGTCTCATCTCTCTCTACACAAGGAGGATACTACCTAGCCAAACGTAACAAGATTTGGTCATGCAGAGCTACAGTTACGAGGTTTGTAGCCGTGAGAATAGGGACACTAGCTAGAAGTATCTGAATTTTAGGAAAGAAACCGTGAGTACTCCGTAATTGTTATTAAGCAATCCCCTCTGATCCCTCCATCCAATCCGGCATGCAAAATGATGGATCGTGCTCCCATCCCATCAGGTCCCGGAAAAGACGAGCCGCCCGTGCCGGGATGAGTTAATTGTATTGATTGAGTATACCTATTAATTAGGATATGCCTCTTGGTATTCGTTGTTTCGCGAGGAGGCACACCCATCATGTATCAATCCGTGCTACACCCATCCCAGCTGTCCATCCATCCCATCCCATGCTTGCCGTGAAGGATCGAAACGAACGGAGAGTAGAGTAGAGACCCAGCGAAATCTCACCCTTTCTCCCGCTTTTAGCTTCGCCCAAAATATTTCAAACCATTCTAACTCCTCTATAAGTACAAGTCCATTGCTAGAGTCCGCGTGCGGGAAGCGCGTGTGACTTAGACTTTGACTTTTACTTGTCGAGGAGAGGAGAGGAGAGGAGAGGACTCATCACCTTGGATGCTTGGCGAGGCGACGGAGTGGTTAGAGCGGGGAAGCAGCATCTCTCGATGGGATCGCCGGCCGGTTGGCTTGGAGGGAGCTCTTCGATCTTCCGGCAATGGATCCAACATCAGGTAATGCCCACGACATGTTTTTCTTGATTTTTTCTTCTTGCGTGGGTTGATCTGGGGAATATTGATGGGGCCGCCATTAGATCTCAGTCTTTGGATATATGAGTTTGCTGTTATTCTTTCCCGGAGTGCCCCCTCGATCGATCAGATCATCCTCTTTTTGGATCTAATAATATGAACTTTGTTCCATTCTGCCGCTGATGGACCCCGGGGAGCGAGCCAACATCGTCTGTACCTAAGTGAGTAGAGATGATGTCTAGTAGAGCAAGCCAGCAAAGTTTGTGTTAACCTCTAGTTAATATTTTCCAGAAAGTTATTGAATACTTCACTAGAAGAACCCCAAACTCTTACCTAGAACAGCGTGAAAAATCATTTGTATAGAACTATAAATAAAAGCTGCTTTGGCTAATTGTGAAGATCTTGAATAGAAGTGGCGTACTTTCTGAGCATATCAGTTTCAAGAAGATCCCAAGGCCAAAAGCTTGTAAGTTCATATTGATGGTCTTCATGCCTTATATGTCTCTAATTCTGAAAAAAAAATATAGCACCATCTTCTAGCAATTATATTCTAACTTTATCTGCTCAAAGAGTAGAGTATATAATAACCTTTTACAATGGCATCCATATTCAAGATCTGTATTCCTTTAGTATGAGCTGATGGAGTTCAGTATGGGTACATGTCTCACCGAGTATCGGGGTGGCACTAATAGTTGAAGCCCTGTAAAATAATGTAACCAGAAATGATCTTTGGATTGATTATTTAGGTCATCGAGTGCTTCGAGTAAGCAACAGAGTTTCATGAGAAGAAAAATCGAAGACATGTGTGTAGGTGAGTGGATGGTGCGGTGTGTTTGTTCGTGAACTTGGGTCCTTAATGAAAGGACTCAATAACTTTTGAACTTCGGTGTTTTCTTAATGCCAATGTATAGTTCTAATCGATTTTAACTAATTTAATTCTTTTAAAAAAAGTTCGGCGCGATTTAGCCCTATTTATTTAAAAATTAAACAGCTTACATGCCATGCCATACACTGAAATTGTGCCGCCCATAATCACATTCCACTGTCAATGCGCCTCACAACGTTTTGGTTAATTTGGCGAGACCGCATCAACGATTCGTGGTAGTGCAGATCCCAACAAGTACCAAAGAGAACCGAGATCTTGTCTCCCGCAAACTATAAGTTCTGGCCCTCGTCCGACCACGGCGATCGGGCCGAAGCTTCCTTTGTTAAAAACCCTAGTTGTTTGACATTGAGTCCTAATGTGAGTATAGAAGGTTACCGGTGAATAGGAAAGTTGAAATAGCTTTGTTATCAGATGGTTTTTCGACGCTGCTTCATGTGTTCCGACGTTGGACATCCCGCGAAATGAAAATACACTAGCTTTTCATACAAAAGTAGTGATTTGATGTGACTTTAATTACGATGTATCTGATCCGTTGTCGCTGATATGGCATGGTCATGGCCATGGGCCTCACAAGCTTCGGGACATCTTTGTTATCACGAGTTAACATAAATCACGTTAAACAGGTATCTACATTCTCATTTATAAGATGCTAGATCTCTGAGAAACATGCACAACAACACAAACCTCGGGTGAAAATCTAGGATCTATTTGTGCTGAATTTTTTTAGTGTTGTTCAAAAAACGTGGGCCAAGGGAAAGATTGAATGACAACTTTTGCTAGGGTCCAACGGCAAGAGGAGTCATATGCGACTGAACATGGCGAGCGGTGGCGGCCCTACTTCCATGAAGAGGCAAGGCTGCACAGTGGCGAGGAGCGGCAGCGAGCCACCGACTCCCAACTTCGCCTCCCCAAGCGCCGGTCTTCGCGGTCCCAGCTCTCTCTTCTCCCAACGCACGAGAGTGGTTCTTTAGTCGATGGATCATGTGGTTGAAGCCTTGAAGGCCTTATGCCATTGAAGGTAGGGTTGGCGGCGGCGTCGTCATTGGGGAGCCTTCCGGGCACGGTAATAATAAAGATAGAATTGAACTTCCGATATGCATGTGAGCACAAAGTTGCCAGCCATGGTGGTGGTAGCCTCTAGGTTTTCTTCTCCCCCACAATAAAACCGTGACCATGAATTAATAGAGCTACAACTAATGCATTGGACTGAAAACTAGGGAGGTGAAAGGAGAGATTAGTGGGATTTATTAGGTAGAGATTAGTGGGATTTATTAGGTAGAAATTATCATATGGCCTCAATGAAAATCAGTGGCAGGTGCTATAGATGCAATTGAGCAGGATCATCCTAAAAGTTATAGCTGCACAAGTTGCACTTGCTTGTCATTGTCAGATGATCGCCTTGTTGAAGTTGTAGTCTCTGATCTGTTCGGGCTGTGTCACCGGAGGTGGACGACAACTCCTCCGTCGTTGATCCCCAGATTCAACAGCAGGGATGCTCTGACATTGAGCTCGGTGATGGCTATTCGATATCTACAGCTCAATTCTACACCCCGTGTGCATATTTCGGATAGACTGTTGGGAGAGCCACCCGCGGGGCATCAAGCTGGATCGCACGATTATAGAGGCCCTTGAAGATTGCAGATGTGGCAATTTCGAATCCGATTTGTCAACGGATTATCGAATGCCGTATGGTTCCGTTTGTGATCTTCAACATCTTCACGAGTTTGAATCCGCTTTATGTTCTATTGTGCAGCTAGGTACTTATCTTTCTTGCTCTTCTGTTGAGAGCCATGTACTGATGGTACACCTTAAATGTCATATATCTAGTTTGTTCAAAAATAAAAACTACCAAATTGACACAACACACCAGTCTACACACACACAATAATAATAATAATTCATATAATGTATTGATGTACTATGAGACACCTTTTTTTTATATATACACACTCTTACACCAAATATAAGTACAATTTTTTATATTTTTTTGCAGGTAGCTGGCCAGGAGGGAGGAGACTGATCCGACATGGTTCTCTTACATGAGTCAGTGTGCTTGAGAACCTAGGGACGACATGGTGCTTTTTGTGATATGGGCAGTTTAGATATGTTCGTTAGCAAGTGTAGTAGTAGCACTTGAGGTCAAGTATATCAAGCTGCTAGTTTGTGCGTTGTTCTTCCAAGCTAAGCACCATATGGTACCTAGAGCTTTGTTGTATCTAGCTGATGTATTAGTTTGAGCACATACATACATCAGTCATGGGATCTTATGAAGCTTGTTACTGTGTGATTTTTGTTTTTTGTTACAACCTGAAGCTGAAATAATATTGCAAGATCAATTGATGATGTGGGAATTTGGTTTGCCTTATTTCTGCGTCACAGTTTGAGCTAGGTGTGACTTGAATGTTTTCTCTTGGCTGTCCACGAGTTTCAATGGATTGGATATGTCTATTGGTTCTGATTTTGTTGTAGCTTAGATTTGATAAATCCAATTGTGCGATTTGGTACCTATTTTTTTGTGGTCTACAAATCAGAGTCATGAAGGAAAAAATCATCTATAATTGCTACGTACGTGGTGCATGGATTTCGCGGCCAGGATGCACATTCAGCTCATCATGATGTAACCGTGATGATAACTAGGTGTTTTTTTGTTAAGTCTATCAGATAAGATGGATCTAAGCTAGCACATGAGTTGAGCATGCAGCTAGCGATGGATCAATCTACATGTATAACAAACAATCGATTTAGTCATACTGGCATATATATTCTTCTGTCTGTCTCATCTCTCTCTACACAAGGAGGATACTACCTAGCCAAACGTAACAAGATTTGGTCATGCAGAGCTACAGTTACGAGGTTTGTAGCCGTGAGAATAGGGACACTAGCTAGAAGTATCTGAATTTTAGGAAAGAAACCGTGAGTACTCCGTAATTGTTATTAAGCAATCCCCTCTGATCCCTCCATCCAATCCGGCATGCAAAATGATGGATCGTGCTCCCATCCCATCAGGTCCCGGAAAAGACGAGCCGCCCGTGCCGGGATGAGTTAATTGTATTGATTGAGTATACCTATTAATTAGGATATGCCTCTTGGTATTCGTTGTTTCGCGAGGAGGCACACCCATCATGTATCAATCCGTGCTACACCCATCCCAGCTGTCCATCCATCCCATCCCATGCTTGCCGTGAAGGATCGAAACGAACGGAGAGTAGAGTAGAGACCCAGCGAAATCTCACCCTTTCTCCCGCTTTTAGCTTCGCCCAAAATATTTCAAACCATTCTAACTCCTCTATAAGTACAAGTCCATTGCTAGAGTCCGCGTGCGGGAAGCGCGTGTGACTTAGACTTTGACTTTTACTTGTCGAGGAGAGGAGAGGAGAGGAGAGGACTCATCACCTTGGATGCTTGGCGAGGCGACGGAGTGGTTAGAGCGGGGAAGCAGCATCTCTCGATGGGATCGCCGGCCGGTTGGCTTGGAGGGAGCTCTTCGATCTTCCGGCAATGGATCCAACATCAGGTAATGCCCACGACATGTTTTTCTTGATTTTTTTCTTCTTGCGTGGGTTGATCCGGGGAATATTGATGGGGCCGCCATTAGATCTCAGTCTTTGGATATATGAGTTTGCTGTTATTCTTTCCCGGAGTGCCCCCTCGATCGATCAGATCATCCTCTTTTTGGATCTAATAATATGAACTTTGTTCCATTCTGCCGCTGATGGACCCCGGGGAGCGAGCCAACATCGTCTGTACCTAAGTGAGTAGAGATGATGTCTAGTAGAGCAAGCCAGCAAAGTTTGTGTTAACCTCTAGTTAATATTTTCCAGAAAGTTATTGAATACTTCACTAGAAGAACCCCAAACTCTTACCTAGAACAGCGTGAAAAATCATTTGTATAGAACTATAAATAAAAGCTGCTTTGGCTAATTGTGAAGATCTTGAATAGAAGTGGCGTACTTTCTGAGCATATCAGTTTCAAGAAGATCCCAAGGCCAAAAGCTTGTAAGTTCATATTGATGGTCTTCATGCCTTATATGTCTCTAATTCTGAAAAAAAAAATATAGCACCATCTTCTAGCAATTATATTCTAACTTTATCTGCTCAAAGAGTAGAGTATATAATAACCTTTTACAATGGCATCCATATTCAAGATCTGTATTCCTTTAGTATGAGCTGATGGAGTTCAGTATGGGTACATGTCTCACCGAGTATCGGGGTGGCACTAATAGTTGAAGCCCTGTAAAATAATGTAACCAGAAATGATCTTTGGATTGATTATTTAGGTCATCGAGTGCTTCAGTAAGCAACAGAGTTTCATGAGAAGAAAAATCGAAGACATGTGTGTAGGTGAGTGGATGGTGCGGTGTGTTTGTTCGTGAACTTGGGTCCTTAATGAAAGGACTCAATAACTTTTGAACTTCGGTGTTTTCTTAATGCCAATGTATAGTTCTAATCGATTTTAACTAATTTAATTCTTTTAAAAAAAGTTCGGCGCGATTTAGCCCTATTTATTTAAAAATTAAACAGTTACATGCCATGCCATACACTGAAATTGTGCCGCCCATAATCACATTCCACTGTCAATGCGCCTCACAACGTTTTGGTTAATTTGGCGAGACCGCATCAACGATTCGTGGTAGTGCAGATCCCAACAAGTACCAAAGAGAACCGAGATCTTGTCTCCTGCAAACTATAAGTTCTGGCCCTCGTCCGACCACGGCGATCGGGCCGAAGCTTCCTTTGTTAAAAACCCTAGTTGTTTGACATTGAGTCCTAATGTGAGTATAGAAGGTTACCGGTGAATAGGAAAGTTGAAATAGCTTTGTTATCGGATGGTTTTTCGACGCTGCTTCATGTGTTCCGACGTTGGACATCCCGCGAAATGAAAATACACTAGCTTTTCATACAAAAGTAGTGATTTGATGTGACTTTAATTACGATGTATCTGATCCGTTGTCGCTGATATGGCATGGTCATGGCCATGGGCCTCACAAGCTTCGGGACATCTTTGTTATCACAGTTAACATAAATCACGTTAAACAGGTATCTACATTCTCATTTATAAGATGCTAGATCTCTGAGAAACATGCACAACAACACAAACCTCGGGTGAAAATCTAGGATCTATTTGTGCTGAATTTTTTTAGTGTTGTTCAAAAAACGTGGGCCAAGGGAAAGATTGAATGACAACTTTTGCTAGGGTCCAACGGCAAGAGGAGTCATATGCGACTGAACATGGCGAGCGGTGGCGGCCCTACTTCCATGAAGAGGCAAGGCTGCACAGTGGCGAGGAGCGGCAGCGAGCCACCGACTCCCAACTTCGCCTCCCCAAGCGCCGGTCTTCGCGGTCCCAGCTCTCTCTTCTCCCAACGCACGAGAGTGGTTCTTTAGTCGATGGATCATGTGGTTGAAGCCTTGAAGGCCTTATGCCATTGAAGGTAGGGTTGGCGGCGGCGTCGTCATTGGGGAGCCTTCCGGGCACGGTAATAATAAAGATAGAATTGAACTTCCGATATGCATGTGAGCACAAAGTTGCCAGCCATGGTGGTGGTAGCCTCTAGGTTTTCTTCTCCCCCACAATAAAACCGTGACCATGAATTAATAGAGCTACAACTAATGCATTGGACTGAAAACTAGGGAGGTGAAAGGAGAGATTAGTGGGATTTATTAGGTAGAGATTAGTGGGATTTATTAGGTAGAAATTATCATATGGCCTCAATGAAAATCAGTGGCAGTGCTATAGATGCAATTGAGCAGGATCATCCTAAAAGTTATAGCTGCACAAGTTGCACTTGCTTGTCATTGTCAGATGATCGCCTTGTTGAAGTTGTAGTCTCTGATCTGTTCGGGCTGTGTCACCGGAGGTGGACGACAACTCCTCCGTCGTTGATCCCCAGATTCAACAGCAGGGATGCTCTGACATTGAGCTCGGTGATGGCTATTCGATATCTACAGCTCAATTCTACACCCCGTGTGCATATTTCAGATAGACTGTTGGGAGAGCCACCCGCGGGGCATCAACTGGATCGCACGATTATAGAGGCCCTTGAAGATTGCAGATGTGGCAATTTCGAATCCGATTTGTCAACGGATTATCGAATGCCGTATGGTTCCGTTTGTGATCTTCAACATCTTCACGAGTTTGAATCCGCTTTATGTTCTATTGTGCAGCTAGGTACTTATCTTTCTTGCTCTTCTGTTGAGAGCCATGTACTGATGGTACACCTTAAATGTCATATATCTAGTTTGTTCAAAAATAAAAACTACCAAATTGACACAACACACCAGTCTACACACACACAATAATAATAATAATTCATATAATGTATTGATGTACTATGAGACACCTTTTTTTTATATATACACACTCTTACACCAAATATAAGTACAATTTTTTATATTTTTTTGCAGGTAGCTGGCCAGGAGGGAGGAGACTGATCCGACATGGTTCTCTTACATGAGTCAGTGTGCTTGAGAACCTAGGGACGACATGGTGCTTTTTGTGATATGGGCAGTTTAGATATGTTCGTTAGCAAGTGTAGTAGTAGCACTTGAGGTCAAGTATATCAAGCTGCTAGTTTGTGCGTTGTTCTTCCAAGCTAAGCACCATATGGTACCTAGAGCTTTGTTGTATCTAGCTGATGTATTAGTTTGAGCACATACATACATCAGTCATGGGATCTTATGAAGCTTGTTACTGTGTGATTTTTGTTTTTTGTTACAACCTGAAGCTGAAATAATATTGCAAGATCAATTGATGATGTGGGAATTTGGTTTGCCTTATTTCTGCGTCACAGTTTGAGCTAGGTGTGACTTGAATGTTTTCTCTTGGCTGTCCACGAGTTTCAATGGATTGGATATGTCTATTGGTTCTGATTTTGTTGTAGCTTAGATTTGATAAATCCAATTGTGCGATTTGGTACCTATTTTTTTGTGGTCTACAAATCAGAGTCATGAAGGAAAAAATCATCTATAATTGCTACGTACGTGGTGCATGGATTTCGCGGCCAGGATGCACATTCAGCTCATCATGATGTAACCGTGATGATAACTAGGTGTTTTTTTGTTAAGTCTATCAGATAAGATGGATCTAAGCTAGCACATGAGTTGAGCATGCAGCTAGCGATGGATCAATCTACATGTATAACAAACAATCGATTTAGTCATACTGGCATATATATTCTTCTGTCTGTCTCATCTCTCTCTACACAAGGAGGATACTACCTAGCCAAACGTAACAAGATTTGGTCATGCAGAGCTACAGTTACGAGGTTTGTAGCCGTGAGAATAGGGACACTAGCTAGAAGTATCTGAATTTTAGGAAAGAAACCGTGAGTACTCCGTAATTGTTATTAAGCAATCCCCTCTGATCCCTCCATCCAATCCGGCATGCAAAATGATGGATCGTGCTCCCATCCCATCAGGTCCCGGAAAAGACGAGCCGCCCGTGCCGGGATGAGTTAATTGTATTGATTGAGTATACCTATTAATTAGGATATGCCTCTTGGTATTCGTTGTTTCGCGAGGAGGCACACCCATCATGTATCAATCCGTGCTACACCCATCCCAGCTGTCCATCCATCCCATCCCATGCTTGCCGTGAAGGATCGAAACGAACGGAGAGTAGAGTAGAGACCCAGCGAAATCTCACCCTTTCTCCCGCTTTTAGCTTCGCCCAAAATATTTCAAACCATTCTAACTCCTCTATAAGTACAAGTCCATTGCTAGAGTCCGCGTGCGGAAGCGCGTGTGACTTAGACTTTGACTTTTACTTGTCGAGGAGAGGAGAGGAGAGGAGAGGACTCATCACCTTGGATGCTTGGCGAGGCGACGGAGTGGTTAGAGCGGGGAAGCAGCATCTCTCGATGGGATCGCCGGCCGGTTGGCTTGGAGGGAGCTCTTCGATCTTCCGGCAATGGATCCAACATCAGGTAATGCCCACGACATGTTTTTCTTGATTTTTTTCTTCTTGCGTGGGTTGATCTGGGGAATATTGATGGGGCCGCCATTAGATCTCAGTCTTTGGATATATGAGTTTGCTGTTATTCTTTCCCGGAGTGCCCCCTCGATCGATCAGATCATCCTCTTTTTGGATCTAATAATATGAACTTTGTTCCATTCTGCCGCTGATGGACCCCGGGGAGCGAGCCAACATCGTCTGTACCTAAGTGAGTAGAGATGATGTCTAGTAGAGCAAGCCAGCAAAGTTTGTGTTAACCTCTAGTTAATATTTTCCAGAAAGTTATTGAATACTTCACTAGAAGAACCCCAAACTCTTACCTAGAACAGCGTGAAAAATCATTTGTATAGAACTATAAATAAAAGCTGCTTTGGCTAATTGTGAAGATCTTGAATAGAAGTGGCGTACTTTCTGAGCATATCAGTTTCAAGAAGATCCCAAGGCCAAAAGCTTGTAAGTTCATATTGATGGTCTTCATGCCTTATATGTCTCTAATTCTGAAAAAAAAAATATAGCACCATCTTCTAGCAATTATATTCTAACTTTATCTGCTCAAAGAGTAGAGTATATAATAACCTTTTACAATGGCATCCATATTCAAGATCTGTATTCCTTTAGTATGAGCTGATGGAGTTCAGTATGGGTACATGTCTCACCAGTATCAGGGTGGCACTAATAGTTGAAGCCCTGTAAAATAATGTAACCAGAAATGATCTTTGGATTGATTATTTAGGTCATCGAGTGCTTCAGTAAGCAACAGAGTTTCATGAGAAGAAAAATCGAAGACATGTGTGTAGGTGAGTGGATGGTGCGGTGTGTTTGTTCGTGAACTTGGGTCCTTAATGAAAGGACTCAATAACTTTTGAACTTCGGTGTTTTCTTAATGCCAATGTATAGTTCTAATCGATTTTAACTAATTTAATTCTTTTAAAAAAAGTTCGGCGCGATTTAGCCCTATTTATTTAAAAATTAAACAGTTACATGCCATGCCATACACTGAAATTGTGCCGCCCATAATCACATTCCACTGTCAATGCGCCTCACAACGTTTTGGTTAATTTGGCGAGACCGCATCAACGATTCGTGGTAGTGCAGATCCCAACAAGTACCAAAGAGAACCGAGATCTTGTCTCCTGCAAACTATAAGTTCTGGCCCTCGTCCGACCACGGCGATCGGGCCGAAGCTTCCTTTGTTAAAAACCCTAGTTGTTTGACATTGAGTCCTAATGTGAGTATAGAAGGTTACCGGTGAATAGGAAAGTTGAAATAGCTTTGTTATCAGATGGTTTTTCGACGCTGCTTCATGTGTTCCGACGTTGGACATCCCGCGAAATGAAAATACACTAGCTTTTCATACAAAAGTAGTGATTTGATGTGACTTTAATTACGATGTATCTGATCCGTTGTCGCTGATATGGCATGGTCATGGCCATGGGCCTCACAAGCTTCGGGACATCTTTGTTATCACAGTTAACATAAATCACGTTAAACGAGTATCTACATTCTCATTTATAAGATGCTAGATCTCTGAGAAACATGCACAACAACACAAACCTCGGGTGAAAATCTAGGATCTATTTGTGCTGAATTTTTTTAGTGTTGTTCAAAAAACGTGGGCCAAGGGAAAGATTGAATGACAACTTTTGCTAGGGTCCAACGGCAAGAGGAGTCATATGCGACTGAACATGGCGAGCGGTGGCGGCCCTACTTCCATGAAGAGGCAAGGCTGCACAGTGGCGAGGAGCGGCAGCGAGCCACCGACTCCCAACTTCGCCTCCCCAAGCGCCGGTCTTCGCGGTCCCAGCTCTCTCTTCTCCCAACGCACGAGAGTGGTTCTTTAGTCGATGGATCATGTGGTTGAAGCCTTGAAGGCCTTATGCCATTGAAGGTAGGGTTGGCGGCGGCGTCGTCATTGGGGAGCCTTCCGGGCACGGTAATAATAAAGATAGAATTGAACTTCCGATATGCATGTGAGCACAAAGTTGCCAGCCATGGTGGTGGTAGCCTCTAGGTTTTCTTCTCCCCCACAATAAAACCGTGACCATGAATTAATAGAGCTACAACTAATGCATTGGACTGAAAACTAGGGAGGTGAAAGGAGAGATTAGTGGGATTTATTAGGTAGAGATTAGTGGGATTTATTAGGTAGAAATTATCATATGGCCTCAATGAAAATCAGTGGCAGTGCTATAGATGCAATTGAGCAGGATCATCCTAAAAGTTATAGCTGCACAAGTTGCACTTGCTTGTCATTGTCAGATGATCGCCTTGTTGAAGTTGTAGTCTCTGATCTGTTCGGGCTGTGTCACCGGAGGTGGACGACAACTCCTCCGTCGTTGATCCCCAGATTCAACAGCAGAGATGCTACGACATTGAGCTCGGTGATGGCTATTCGATATCTACAGCTCAATTCTACACCCCGTGTGCATATTTCGGATAGACTGTTGGGAGAGCCACCCGCGGGGCATCAACTGGATCGCACGATTATAGAGGCCCTTGAAGATTGCAGATGTGGCAATTTCGAATCCGATTTGTCAACGGATTATCGAATGCCGTATGGTTCCGTTTGTGATCTTCAACATCTTCACGAGTTTGAATCCGCTTTATGTTCTATTGTGCAGCTAGGTACTTATCTTTCTTGCTCTTCTGTTGAGAGCCATGTACTGATGGTACACCTTAAATGTCATATATCTAGTTTGTTCAAAAATAAAAACTACCAAATTGACACAACACACCAGTCTACACACACACAATAATAATAATAATTCATATAATGTATTGATGTACTATGAGACACCTTTTTTTTATATATACACACTCTTACACCAAATATAAGTACAATTTTTTATTTAATGTAGTATTTTATATTTTTGGTTTTACTTCTAAATTTAATCTAATTTATCCCTCTCGCTGCTCTAGTTTCTTGGTGTTAGACCATCTCTAGTCGCATTCCCCAAATGACGTTCCGGTAAAAGCGTCGGATTGGTCGTTTGGGGGGCGCCACGTGGTGCCGCGTTTAGGGGGTGTGCCTGTTTCCAGCTGCGTCTCCGAAATGTGACCTCCAACCAAAAAGCAGGTGTAAAAGTCGTGTTCGGCGTTCCTGATTGAGCGTCTATACACATGGGATGGGTTGGGATGCCGAACAATACTTGGTACACGCCCGGACCAAAGCGGTCTTTGGAACGTGCGACTAGAGAAGGTTAACTGTCTGACGCGCCCCAAGTTCCTTTGAAGAACGCTTTGAGGATCATGACAGGAGATGCTCTTAAGGAGGTTCATTTTGTTTTCCTAAGTGTTCATGTGATCTATTTTTTACTTTATTTTATTACGGATGTAGCAGCTAGTCCTGCATAATTTTTCACCTTGCCTTTGGTTTCGTGGAAAAGAGGGAAATCCAAGGGATGTAGCTAGTGGCGGACCCTAAATTTTCATCAAGCCTAGGCACATTGTAAATCTGGTTAATTTTTCATCAAAATTTTCATCATATTTTTATCAAAATAATCTGCACCGCTAACTCGAAGCCTGGACACGTGCCCGGGCGTTGTTGAGAGCATGTACAAATAAAGGTGAGCCAGCCCAGGGCAAGTAGAAATATCGCACGTGCACGAAGTCCTATGCCGCGCACTCCTCAAGTTGCGCATTCTTGGAAAGTTTTTTCAGCTGACAACGACAAGTTTAACTTGGTGGGATCAACCTTGTGTTAAGCTAAGGCTGATCATAGTGCATTGTATCATATAGTAATAAATTCAATTCGGCTCCCGGGTGCGTATGCTCCCTCTACCAAAAAATCATATTTCGAAATGTCGAAAAATCTGGACAAAAAATTCTACATGTACATCTCCATAATATACGTGCGTTCGTCAAGTTTCACGAAAAACCAATATTTTGTGTGGTCTATATAAAAAAGAAAAAGTTTATCTTATGCAAAGCATTATTTTTAGCACTGAATTTTATCTTTTTTACACACGTCACATGATGATTCGATTTCTTATGAAACGACTTTGTGAGTATGTAGCACGTGAAGATGTACGTGCGAACTTTTAGTTTCAATTTTTTTCAAAATTTAAAATATATGTAAGATGTATTTCGAAATATAGGGAGCATATGCACCCATGTTCCAAAACACCGCTCCTATCATGCATATGATATACTTGTCTATGATACTATCTCTATAGTGGGTGGTATTATATAGTAGTATCATAATCTTCTAAATTTAGATCTATTTAGCACTAACTTTTTCTCGCAACGTACGCTATCCACCTATGTTATTCTAATCCATTCTCTCCTCATTTTTGTATGCCTAGGATTCATGATACCACCTAAAATACTAGCACTATAGCCAACCTAAACCTAGGTCAACCTAAGTGCAATCACGTCCTTTGTTTATTTATTGGTTGGCAAAAAATTAGCATCTAATTTACACACATCTCTTTCGCAACAATAGTATATAATGGTGGCTAATAGTAGTTTCAAAAGCCAAAGACGAATTTGAAATTAGCATTTGGTATAGTTTTTTTTTTTTTGCAGGGAAGGACCCTCAAAGCGACCCCAAAGGTATTTGGGGCGTACCACATATTTTTCGTTCCCAGCTGCGCGCTTCAAAGACCCTTTCCGTCCGGCGCGACCCAATATGGTGTCCAGCGCGCCGAGCCCGTCCCCGGTCCACAGGGGATATTCCGGGTGTGCCAGACACATCGAGAAGCGATGCGAGGAGTGGCGGGCTCGACGCGTCAGTGACACACGAACGACACTCAACAGTCGCCTACCTTGTGACGGTGCAGTTGCCGGGAAGGAGAACCGTCACAGTAGCAACCGCGTCGATCGACACGTGAACCGCTCGAATGGAGCGCAAACTCCGCAGAAGAGCAACCACAACTCTTTTCGATATCTACGCTGCCTTTCATCCGCGCTCAATAAGACACCTACATATGCACATTCCGATCTACAACCGGCTGGCACCATTCATCTCCCCTCTCGTCTCTCACCATGAGCAACCTCTCTTTGCCATCGAACACTGACAACATGGCAAGCCGCCGGGATGGCGCCATTGGTGGGACAGAGATGCGACGCCTAGCAACTCTAGTTCCCCGCCGACGGACAGCCAGGAGGAGGATTGGGAGGCCGACGACGGCCATGAGGAGGAGGGGAAGGCCGTCGCCGGTGACGGCCATGAGAAGAAGGAGGAGGAGGAGGAGGCTGCGGAGGCGGCGGCGACAAAGAAGGAGGCAAGGGCCCAGGCGAAGGCGGATCCGACGAGCACCGACGACGAGGGGGACACAAGTTCCTTCGACGCGTCGAACAACACCGGCTCTTCGGAAGAGGTGACGAGCAGGAAGCGCCTCCGTGAGGACGACGAGGCGGGGCCATCAAAGAAGAAGTAGTTTAAAAAAATAGTTAATTTTTTCAAAGTTTTTATATGTAATTTGTTTATGTTGCACTACTTTGACTATTAGTTCATATTTTTCGAAGTCTTGCTGGTAACTACAAATTTCTTCTCTCTATTGAAATAAAAATGAAAAAACAAATAATGCATTATTTTAATGTTTGGGGTGCACGTTTAGGGGACGTGGCTGAGGAACGACGTCCCCCAAACGTGGCACGAAGAAAAAGTGTCCCCAAACGCTTGATCCGGTGCCATTTGAGGGACGCTTTGGGGACGCGGCCGGAGATGCTCTACGATCCTCTCATGCATTGAGGCTAGTCATAGTGCTAACTATTATGTAGTAGTAGTATCATACATGAGGTGGCAATTTGTCTCATAGGAGCAAATGCTCTCATTATATAAAATAATTAAAAAACAATTTTAAAATTGTTAAAAAATTCTGATATAAATTTGTTGGTGTACATCTTGACATTCTATGTTAGTGCACAAATTTTCGTGGAGAAACAACATTTTATATGGCGTGTACAAAAAAGACAAAAAAAAATCCTGTACGTAGTCGTGTTATAGCATCAAAACTTGTCTTTTTTACAGGAGCCGCAATTATTTTTAGTTTTTTTGAAAACTTGTGTACCAATATAAAATGTCTAGATGTACATGTAAAAATTTAGTTTAGAATTTTTTGACACTTTGAAATATGAATTCACATAATGGGAGCATATGCTCCTATGAGCCAAAGTGCATTTCCCTATCATACATATGATATTTGTGTATGATACTATCTATATAATAGCTAGTATAATGCAGTAGTATCACGGAAATTCAATCCGGCTCCCGGGTGCGTATGCTATTATCATTTAGTAATATCCTATATTTCTGTATGATATTATCTATATAATGGGTAGTATCATTTAGTAATATCATGCATATGTATTTGTGTACGATACTATCTCTATAATGAGTAGTATCATGGAGAGTAAGATAGTTATGCTATATTTATTGCTTTTTAAAATCACGATGCAAATTTGTGTTCAAGATTTATTTGACATTAACTTTTCTCGTGGTATGCGCTATGATACGGTATCCACCTATGTTACTCTAATCTCCTCCCACCTCCTTAATTAGTTGTCACATCAACATTTTTATGAAACTAATATGTATGATACTAGCTAATTAGATACTAGCACTATGGCTATCTGAGAAGTCATTGCGTTGGGGTTCAAGTGTTAACCTGCTCCGTTTTCTTTCTAGTTACTCGAAATGATCAAACTTATTAAAAATAAATTGATTTGGAGAAATACATAAATGGTGGCGCACGGGCGCGAGGGGACCAAAGTCCTCGAAAATGAACATAACCCAACGCAGATTATTAAACAAAAAAAGAAAAACTTAGCGCCAAAAATAGTCCAAGCAGCCTGGCGCCACTTAGAAAAGCGGGAAAACGAAAACTGAGGCCGCGCGTGAACTTCAAATTTCAGGGGAACTGAACAGCCACCGTGCATAATTAGTAGCTCCCATAATCATCGCCAAATTAACAGCCAGCGCGCCATCTCCTTGGCAGCCATGAGAGTCCATCTAGACCTCAACGCCCTGCCAGATGATTCAGGCGAAGACGCCAACGACGTGAAATTCGACGTAGCGGTGGCCGGCGCCGGAGAAGCCGGGTCTCGGATTGATCTTAACGTCGAGCTTCGCCTTGCGATTGGATGTTTTACGGGCGAGCCGAGTCGTCAAGCAGTCTCGCTGCTGCTGCCGCCGGCCGGGGTTAAGGAGGAGCAACCGGCCATGGAATCGAGGTGAGCGAGTTGATCCTGGATTCCACCGGTCGATCTCCTCTTCTCTCCCGATCTTTACCCAGTTCCACCCCTCCCGCAGGACCTGCCGTGGCGCCCGCAACAAGATCGACGGAATGCCCAACAAGAAGGCGGCGGGGAGCATCGCCGTGGACCGCATCAGCCAACTCCCCGACGAGCTCCTCCACCAGGTGCTCGCCTCGCTGCCGGTGGACGCGGTCGTGCAGACCTCCGCGCTGGCCCGCCGGTGGCGGCACCTCTGGAAGCGCATGCCCGTCCTGCGCCTCGTCCACCCCAGGCGGTTCGCGAGCGCCGTGGATTACGACAAGTTCGTCAACCATGTCATCGCCCTCCGCGGCGACGCGCCTCTCGCCAACTGCGAGATCGAGTCACATCTGACCAGGGATGATTACGCTGGTGAGCCCGATGAGCCCGATCCAAACCCGTACTTCGATTCCTGGATCCGGTACGCCCTGTCGTGCAAGGTTCAGGTGCTCAAGGTCGTCGGCGACCATGTGGGCGGTGAAACAGAGCTCGCTCTGCCTTTCATCTCCCAGCACCTGGTGAAACTGGATGTTCAGCATTTCTTTGTGGACCCTGACGTTCTGGATTTCTCAAGCTGTCCCGTGTTGGAGGATCTGAAGATGCAGGAAGCCGGCTTCTGGGTGCGCAAGATGTCATTTCCGTCGCTGAAGCGTCTGTGCATATCTGAATGCAACTTCCCCGCAGATTACCGTGTCTGTATATCTGCACCTTGTCTTGTTTCACTGCAACTGCTTGATTGTCAAGGCAAGACTCCTTTGCTTGAAGGCATGCCACTGCTAGAAACAGCGTCCATCGATCTCTCCACCGGGTGCAAGGATAAGTGTGGAGGTTGTGCTGACCAGACCTGTGAAGGCTGTCGTGGTTATCCTGTTGGTGGTTATCAGAGTGTGCTTCTCAATAGTCTGTCCAATGCTGTCAATTTGGAATTGAGAGATCAACCTAAAGTGGTATGCTTCCACTTGCGCTGTACCTTCTCTTGCTGTTTAGTACTTGCCATCTGCTATTTAGTTAGACATGCATCAACACATCCTTAAACAACTTTTTTTTTCTTTCATTATCTCATTTTTGTGTTTTCAGTGTCACAGATTGTTGATATACAGTTTATTTCGTTTCTGATGAATGTGACAAATTGTACGTACAATGTGGATTATACTCTTGCATGTTGGTACACCATACAAGTTAGGAATGCTAAACTGAGTGATTCTTCTCAAAATCTTTAGCCTCTATTGTCAATATATCAACGTTTAAGATGCAGAAAAACGTAGAATGGCATAATGGGTTATGAGTATTTCCCACTGCATGAGCCTCTTTTAAGACACTAATTATTATACTTTGTCCGATCAAGCACCTATAATGTTGATTTCTTGATGTAAGCCTTCAACTATTTATTTTTGTTGAAATGAACCCTTGGATCATTATATTTAATTATATGGAGGCTTGATTAGAAAAAATGAATAATCTACAGGCTTAAGGTGTAGTTATGTGTTTTCCCTTTTACAAGTGAATTAAAATATCTACCAAAAGTTTCTACCAACCTCAATTATTTCATTTCATATGCTGGAAAACTTGAGTTTCTGATTACTTATACTTCTGCAATCTGTCCAGTATATCTACAAAGGGATCTGGAGTCTTACCCCACATTTGGCAGATTAAAGACTCTTTTGCTCGACATGTGGTGTAGGGCTATTGACCTACATGCACTAGTTCGCATTCTTCAGCACTCGCCAGCTCTTGAAAAGCTCACTCTTCAGCTTCGTAGTGATGAGGTAGATTTTCTGGATTTATGCGACCACTGTACTACTGATGAATGAAGCATGTTTATTTTGTTGATCTTACTAAAATGCCTTGCGTCCTTTAGAGGTTCCTATGTGCAGCCCGAGGCGAAAGAAAACATGTTAAAATAGAGGAATCATTTGCATGTGTGCATCTTAAGGAAGTCAGCATTGAATGTGAAGAGCGACTAAGGGTCAAGGATAAGGTCAATCAAATTGTGAAGATCTTGAATAGAAGTGGCGTACTTTCTGAGCATATCAGTTTCAAGAAGATCCCAAGGCCAAAAGCTTGTAAGTTAATATTGATGTTCTTCATGCCTTATATGTCTCTAATTCTGAAAAAAACATAGAACCATCTTCTAGCAATTATATTCTAATTTCAACTACTCACCAAGTAGAGTATATAATAACCTTTTATGGCATCCATATTCAAGATCTGTAATCCTTTAGTATGAGCTGATGGAGTTCAGAATGGGTACATGTCTCACCAGGATCAGGGTGGCACTAATAGTCGAAATACATTTCTATGGTGCATTGGTGCCTATAAATCTGATTAACTGCTAACAGAAACTGTAGTTGTTTCCATCTTACAATACAGTTTACTTCTACTGTTTTAATTTCCTGACTTCTACCCTAGTAAGAACCACCAGTTGGTGACTGCTTCAATTTTTTGTTTGAGCCTGTGACCAGTTTGCCTATTGCGGATTAACAGTGCTGCTATCTCCGATCACCCCTAATGACACTGATCAAACCAACCGACCTGCCACACTTTTGACCAAAGGCTGAGACACTGGTCATATATGTGTTACCCCAGCAGTATATCTACTCTGATAATTATTCCGAAGTTTTGTCTTAACTTCTGGTTAATAGTAAATTAGGTCAAATTACATACATGTTTGTTACTAGTTCTCTGCTTCAAAATCCTTATCCTAGCAACCATAAATTCCTTGGTATATTGTAGTAAAACTGATGTGGTCCTCTTCATGTTTGTGCAGACTGTATCCGGGCTGTGTCACCTTCATTCTTTGATCCCAACTGGTCGGGTGAGGACTAAGGCGCGTGTTCGGTGGTTGTGTGATATTGTTCCAAGCCTTCCGTTATTTTGTTTGTCCAACTCTTTTGTTATGTCGCCATGTGCTGGCTGTCGGTGTAACTCAACAAAAAGAATCCGGTTGGGTATGTCAAGACGTTACTAGTATTTATCTGTTAGCAATGAAAATTGCGGCATGACTTTGCATCTTGAACTTATTTCAAAAGAAATGTTGGGTGAAAAGGTAAGAAGATTGTGTTATTTGATGGATGCCACCACTCTTTAGGCATAGCAGAACTATCAGCGCCAGTTCTGTTAATTTACAACGGGGTGAAGAGGGTGTAAATTTTCTGAGAGCCAGGGATTGAAACACACTAGTCATTGATCATAAGAGATGAGTGCAGTGTTTGGCTCCCGAGGCCTCTGGATAAAAAAAATGGTATTTAGAAGTTCTAAATTTTGTTAAATAATATGTTCTGGATACCTACAAGTGCTCTCTTCATACCTTCAAAGTTTATTAAACTAGATAATACCCCGCACGTTGCTGCGGTATATTTATTTAAAATATTTTGAGGATGTACGTGCAATAAAGAAAATATGAATTCACTGAATTAAGTGCATGATTCCCACACGTTGCTCTTGCAAACAATAACACTATCTATGTTATAAAAAAGTGCTACCAAATGATGATAGATATAAAATGAAACATCATTAAACGGAAGTCACTTAGAGATAAACATTTACTCACACGTCTGAAGAAATTTCCATAAATTTTTGAACTGTAAATAATGTCTTGACTTACGTTTGATTGAGAGCATATGGAGGTTGACTCACAAAATACAGTTACCACATTACTGGTGTGATATTTTCATACCGAATGTCTACAAAAATAAAATTGATTGCTAAGCTATCAAATGAAAATGAAGGTGCATACATGCAACGCGGAGTTGAAAGCCAAAACCAATTGAAAAAAGTGACGAAAATTTGAAAACAAAATGTAGCAAGTAATATATTCTGTCATATGTAAATATTCAGCTTCCGTACAAAGCTCTGTACTGTTGAGTGAATTGTACAATCATTGATAGTAAACGAAAGCATCTCATGCATATTTATTTCGTCATATGTAAATATCCAGCCTACTTACAAAGCTCCATATTGCTTAGTGAACTATGCAGTCTTTTTCAGTGAATCATGCAGTCTTCTTCAGTGAATGAATTCTTCTGGAGAACATATTTTAGAAGAATTAATCGTATATATAATGCTACTTCCCGATGGAAGCATCAGCTAATACAGAAAGAACCTTCGCTATGTAGATATCCACAAAAATTAACTGAAAACCAAGACATATGAGGTAAACAATCATTACTGGTGGTACTCCGTGCGTGCATATATCAGCCTACAATGGAGTAGTATGTATTTTCCACAATTTGTACTCTTACCAGAATTTGTCCCGGCATTCCTCTTTTACAGAAGTGAAGCAGCGCAGTGAAAACCTCGCCTGCTAAAAAAACAATATTTTGTTCTGCTCGATCCAGAAATTCATTGGCGCAACTCCAACTCGAACAAAGCAAAGATGTACTCCCCTCGCCTGTGCGTACTCCGTACTCCGTAGTACAAACTTCCAAGAATTTTCAACGAAAAAGCTGCATCCTAGAACGATTATATATTACAAAAAATTAAGAAAAGGTGGGAAACTGACACCCGAGAGTATATAGAGACGACCTTATATGGCATCGTTGTTGCTACAGATGGGCGAGCTGTTGATGCTGGAACCTCCAGGCGAGCTTGTTCAGATCAAGCATGGCGAAGGCTGGATGGAAACTCGTTTCAAAAATAAAAGAAGGCTGGATGGAAATGAAACTTCAACAAAAGTGTGGCCTTGTTTACTCCAAACGGTAGCAAAAACGTGTGGTGGCCAAAACTGCTCGACAACGATGATGGAGTAGCCTGTGGTGCACAGATGAATATATAGAGTTGCTAGAGGGGAAGGTAAGAAGAGGTGTGGCACCAGACGTTAATTTATAAGGTTGAAGACAAAGGAGGTTGCTTGTATGCACGAAAGAGATGGATAGGTGTGGCACCGGAAGTTTCTTAGAGGACTACATGCGGGGAAGATGAACAAATTTGTTATCGGTTTCTGTTCTGAAGATCCATTTAAAGCACAACCTTTCCCAGTTTATTTTGACGGTTAACATTCGTCAGTTTCTGATATAGTGGAGGAGAAATCCAGAGGAAGAGAGTGTCATGAGTGGTGACTATTTGGTGGCTGCAGAATGCAATGAAACGAAAAATTGACACTGCCGGTTCTTTCCAACAGATATAATTAATCATAAAAGAGGCTGTAGGGGCCTTATGAGCTGCATGCTGGCTCAAGTAATGGCGGCGCAGTTCCTCTTATCTGGTCACAACTTATCTAATTGAACCAAGCACATGCAAACTGAACGCTGGAACGAATATGGATTGCTGACTTGGCATGATAGATGAGGTGGCATAGCTGCATGTTTAGAGAAATAAGATAGTGGGGATGAACTTCTTAGTTATATAGGATAATAGTATGTTGCATTTTGGGATGCAAGGAAAAACAGAAAATTGTGGTTCCAAAAGGTAAAAAGATCTCGATTTTCCTCCACATGTTTGAAATGATATTTTTTGTGAAAACTTATTCGTACTAGACCTGAATACATGCATATTTTTTCTCAGAATTATTTTAATCACCTCTTGGATGAAGTCTGTTTTCATTGATAATTAATGCTATATTTCATAGTCACTGACAGCTGAACTGTTCGTGTTCATTTAATTTACAATGGGGTGGAGCACCATCTCCACCATGCGGCAACACCTCCATGTACTAGGCGCCTCTGGCATTTGGCCTCCATCCGGACAACCGTTGTGGAATAAGCTGAACAGTCTGACACGTGCAGTTCATATTTTCATAATTAAATGACAATCACATGGCTCCGGCCATCATGCCGTTATATGATACACATATATTACATCATATAGCATCGCATACAAACATATTGAAATCTTGAAACTATACCACATCGTATGCACTTGCTGCAAAAATAGAGTTAGATGGCTCTAGACGCTCTATTGCAAGTTTTACCCAAGTTGATTAATTTTATTACACAACATCTACATCACTATCATCAAGGGTTGATAAATGATACTACCACCACACATATACTTGATCGAAATAAAGCAACTAAACATAGATCTTCTCTGATGCCACTGAAGGGGATTGTGTATGTATTTCCAAAATATATACTATGTAGTCCACGAACACCAAAATCTATACTATGTAATTGCAGCAAAGTAATTTGGTTGGTATCAACTCACCGAGTATAGCGGAAGAGCTCGATGAAGATGGTGATCCGGGAAATCCACATAGATAGAAGATACATCCAAGCCACGAGGATATCTCGTCCTTGCTCCAAGAATCGATCAGACTATTCCTTCGGCGTAGTCCACACGCCAGGCGGTATCTGCAAGGGTTTTGCCGTCCAGGGCTAGGCCATCGTGGTGAGAGTGTTTCAACCTTATGATGGTGAGAGTGTTTCAACCTTATGACGTATGCGGAGAGGGAGAGAGAGATACGACCAACCAAAGGGCCATGAGAGAATTTGCACACAAATTGAGGTGGGGGGCCTCTAATTGTAGGTGGAGAGAGGTCACAAACTTGGGGAGGGGGAAGCCGCCCACCCTAGGTCGGTGCGGCCAAGGGATGGGCAGGTAACCCCCAATCATAAGGCCCACCTTCCGGAAGGGTGGCCAAGGGAAGGGGGCTGGCGCTATGGGCCCTTGGGCCTGGCCAGCTGGCCTAGTTGGGATGCCCCGGTTGGCTCCATGTGTCCATGGTGTCCTGGTCGGCCACCTTCCCCTTTATTTCCACCAGAACTTTTCCCTCTCTTCTTCCCATGTCCACCGGACACTCTAGATTCCACCGGAACAAGATTTTCCCAATACGAATATCACCGAAATGATTCCGAGAATAATTCAATATATATGACAACCCCGGAAAACTTCCAACGTTACCTCGAATCAGTTATGACCTGCTCATACTGACTTCGCAAGTCTCTCTCTTAGTCATAAAATCTCTGGAACAATCCCAGACGCTGCCGGAATTGTTCCAAACAACTTCTTTCAACCACATACCATAAATATAACTCCCACAACAAATTATATTACCTTTAAGCATGTGACTCAACAGGTTCGACATAGCGCAGTCATGAGTTCGAACACCTTCAGATCAATAACCAATGTTGGCATCTAGATATCCACATTGGCTCCTTTGCATACTCGAGGTTTGGACATTAATGAACCTTCCATGTTGTTATATATTATTCCCTTTGTTACACGATATGTTGATAACCCCAGTTAAAACTTTGGTATTACCGTAATCAACTTATTGATCACTATACCCGCCATCCTCGATCTGGTATCAATGCTCCTTTTCTCGTTTGGTGTATGATGATGTCCTGTGATCACTATCACAATGTGTTTGCGCATGTTACTTACAACCACAATACCGAGAAGACCCAGTTCATATCTCTCCTTTGTCAGGAGGAACAAATCCTATTCTTGAATCATTAGGTTTTCGGCACCTTCAAATATACCCGAGTCTTAACCTTCCCAACACTCGATCAGGGTTAACCGATGAGGGTGGATAAGATCAAAGCATACCCTCCGATATGATTCAACATAATATTCTAATGATCAAAGGACTTTTACATAATCAAACACTTAAACATATCTTGATACTAACTAAAAAGGATGACTCATAACATATCAGTGACTTGGGTGTATTGAGTGCGATAGTTCAGCCATGCGATCCACCCTCATTGTTGTTAGCATAGCCATTCTCATGATAAGAAAATTTTGACCATCTCACAACAAATGAGCTAGTCTTATCATAGATATAACTAGAAACTACTTCTTTCTTGTTTATCTCTCTATACGTGCTAATGAGCTTTTCTCTGGATCTCATATTCAAGGAACACCGCAGTTATAACATAAAGGATCAACTTATTAATAAACATGGAGCATAGATAATAAATAAATGTTATTATTATTATTGTTATTATTGTTAACTCTGCGACGTAAATCCTTCAAACCCCCCTAATCCCGAATCTGATAGGGAAGGGGTGGGAAAAAATCTCCCCAATTGTTAAATAGGAATGAGGATGAGAAGTACTTCCCGACTAGGAGCAGATCCAGTGCCACCCCTAGTCATCATACTTTGTACCTATTGACTGTCGACCGAAGTTTTTACTCATGGCTCATTTGCCTTCTTTATGATGGAAAATTGAGTAGTGGTTTATTAAAAAAATTACCCCACATAGACATAAATAGTGTTGTATTTATTAGTACTACTTAGATATCTGAACAACCAAACCAAACTACGTTAAAATAACAACATCCAATAAAAAGAGGAAACCTACTTTACTTTTAGTGTTATTGTTGACTAAAAGTTAGAATGCAGATTATTTCAGAATACATTCCGAAGCTAAAATGTAGAATATTTCAGAATGGATGGAGTATATTAGTACGTTATCTCATACTACATCCATTTCAATGAATAAAACATCTCTTTTTTCTTGTTTTTCTTTGACCAAGAATTACTCTAATACATATAAAATTAGCATCATCAGATTTTTTCTATACTAATTACGTATATAATCAAGATTTTATTGTTTTTTTTTTTAATCAAAGTTCATCTTATGATATGCGCGTGCCTTATTAATTAAAACGGAGATACTCTCTCATTATCCCTGAAAGGCGTGAATTGAGGTGCTAAAATATGATTCATGCGATTCTACGACAAATACTATGAATCAGATGGACTAGTATCTTTTTCGCGCATGCCACAGCAGAAATTTAGAGTAAAATGCATGGCAGGTACTTAAACTTATCCACGGGGTTCATATTGGTCATCGTACACAAAGAATACAAAGTTACGGTCACCGAAGACGCGGTGTTGGCTCATGTACGGTCACCCGGTCCAAGAGCAAGCGGTATTTGGTGAGGTCGTACATGCAGGACCCGCTTCTCAGGACCCATTGTCAAGTTTTTATTACAAACAGGCCCCCAAACTTACTAAAAACCCTTTATAATACATGACCTGCCCATGGCAAGTGGGGCCAGCGGTCAAAGTTCTCCCAGTCAGCACTGACCATTAAATGAAAAAGAAAAATATCCTGAAAAGGTAATACTGGAATCCATCTTCTCCCCAATCAGTCCATCCCCGCCGCCGCATCGTCTTGCCGGGATGAGTCGCCTGCGCGGGGCGGCCACGACGGGGCTCCGCCGCATCCTCACACGGTCAAGCTTGGGGCGGCCGCGGGATAGACGCGCCGGCCCCCTTCGTCTCCTCAGCACCTCCCCATCCACCGCATGGAAGCAGGGACAGCTCCGCTGGTGGGTGGTGGGTGAACGGCGCCGAAGCCCTCCGCCGTGGCGGCGCGAAGGGGCAGCTCCTTGTCGTCCCAGAGCACCGGCATCTAGCGCGTCATCTCCGCCTCTATGGTGCGCGCCTCCCCGTGGAATCTTTCGACGATGCCGACCAGCAGAGCACGTCCACCATCGCCTCTCCCCATCTCTGTCACGGGGGACATGGGTGCCATCTATGACACGCTTGCTCGCCTCCACGCCGGCGAACGAGAAGGGCAAGCCGCCGCACCGACGCACGACACGCTACGCACCGTTATGTCGTCCTGTGCCACATCTATTGGGGAAGGGGCGGGGCGGCCTCCGCCGTGGCTCATCCCTGTGGTCATCGTTTCCGGTCGCGCGAGATGGAGTAGGGCGGACGCGCGCGAGATGGAGTAGGGCGGATGCGCACGAGACGGTGGGCGGTGCGCCGGAGGAACAGAGTTGTCCGCCCGCGGGGAAGAGCAGGGACAGGGCGCCGGCGGTGGAGACGAAGGCAGGGAGAGAGGGGTTACGCGGGATGGATGAGGTTAGGTGAGAGGAAGGAGGAATGGGAGGGGGTGAATATTTTGGGGGGCTTTTTACAAACATTACTGGAGAGCTGGAACCTACTGTACTTGACAAGGGGGATCCACTGCTGCCATGTCGACAGATACAACGTCCTACCCGCACAGGTGACCGTATATGAGCACACAATGCGTCTTTAGTGACCGTAAATTGATATTCTATGTGTACGATGACCATTGTGATCCCCGCCGACAAGTTTAGGTACCTACCATGTATTTTACTCCAGACATTTATTGCACAAAAATACGCAGTCGCACAAAAGCATGCATTTCACAAAATCACAACGGATGCTGAAGAACATAAACTCACCAAACCAAAACAGTCCGCCACAAAAAGTTGTTTGATCACGAATTGGCTTCACACGACGAGTTCACTAACCGACCTTTCCACTGTCGCTGACGACTCGGGCCCACAAGGACGTCCCGGATACAGCGCGCCGTGGAATCCCGTTCCGTATCTTCTAGAAAGATCGAACCGCAACGGCCAGAAGGGCCCCACACCAATTCCCCCCTCTCCCTCTCCCTCCCGCCGCTCGCTCTCGCCGTCGCCCGCGAGGTGCTCGGCGCAATGCTGCACGCCGCGCCGCCGCTGGAGGTGGGTGGAGCGGGCGCCGCGCACACCCGCTGCCTCCTCCGCGACCGCGGAGGGCATGGCGCCGTTCCCGCCGGCCCCTTCCCGCTCTACGGCGACGACGCAGCGACGACCAAGTTCCTGCTCGAGCGGGTATTGCGGGGGAGCAGCATCGCGCCCTACCTGCCCTCCTCCGCCTCCTCCGCCTCCTCCTCTACGGCAGCAGCGGACGCCGACCCGGCGGAGCGCGAGGACGAGGACCCCGGGCCCCACCGCTGCCTCCTCCGAGACCTCAGAGGGCATGGCGCCGTTCCCGCCGCCCCCTTCCCGCTCTACGGCGACGACGCGGCGACGACTAAGTTCCTGCTGGAGCGGGTATTGCAGGGGAGCAGCATCGCGCCCTACCTGCCCTCCTCCGCCTCCTCCGCTTCCTCCTCTACGGCAGCAGCGGACGCCGACCCGGCGGAGCGCGAGGACGAGGACCCCGAGGACCACCGCTGCCTCCTCCGAGAACTCGGAGGGCATGGCGCCACTCCCGCCGACCCCTTCCCGCGCTACGGCGACGACGCGGCGAAGACTAAGTTCCTGCTGGAGCGGGTATTGCAGGGGAGCAGCATCGCGCCCTACCTGCCCTCCTCCGCCTCCTCCGCGTCCTCCTCCACGGCAGCAGTGGACGCCGACCCGGCGGAGCGCGAGGACGAGGACCCCGGGGAGCCCGCCTCGGGCCTCGTCCCGAGCGCTCGGGTTCGCGGCGACGGCACCACCGACGCCAGCGGCGCAGGCGCAGCGCCGGAAACTGCGATCCAACGCCCCCTCGAATCCGCGGCGTCTGCCCCAGCCAGCTGTCTACCCGCACTTCTAGGACCGGAGGGTCGGATCCTCATCGTCGCAAATCGTCTTCCCGTGACGGTGAAGCGCCTCGGAGACGGTTGGGACTACTCTGACAGTTCGGGTGGTCTCGTCAGCGCTCTACGAGGTATGATCCCTGTCCCTGATCGAGGACTTCCCAAATCTTTGGCTGGCGACATGATGCGATGTATGACAACGGAACGCGTACTTTCCATTAACTAGCTAGACTGCCCAGGTTAATTGCTGGCAACAGTTTTCAGATACGAAGTCAGGAAGTGTTCATGAAATTCTTGCGTGGCTGTGAACTTGCACTGAGTAGGCCACTTGGGCAATAGATTTGCTTTGGTCGATGGCATTTGCTTGTGCTTCGTTCATGAGACCACAGCCAGAGCAACGTACATGCCTTTATGCACTTCATCTATTTCAAGCTGGTACAGATACAGATGAGTGATGACATCCGTAGGCCCTGGACAGTGTAGTAAAACCAATCTAGTTGCGTCTAGTCTGCCATTCTCCATAGGTGTTTTGCCTGTTTGCATTAACAAAAAATCAGAGGCCACCATCTTCAGTCAATTCTAATGCATACCTGGCAATTTGTGTTCAGTTATATTCCTCTCTGAGCCAATTTGTCCTGGAGGTGATGTTCTGAATTATGATGCCACAGGTGTGACCGGGGTGAAAATGAAATGGGTCGGCTGGCCTGGTGTATCCATCCCCGACAAGGAGGAGCAAACAATCGTCATGGATAAACTCACCTCGACCATGGTTGGTTAAATCTGGCACATTATTGTCATTAACATCTTTTTATGTGTAAATTGTCACGTGGTTCTCATCTGACTGTGACAGAGGTGCTTTCCTGTGTTCATGGATCAAGAGCTGGTGGACCAATACTACAGCGGGTACTGTAATAATATTCTGTGGCCACTATTTCATTACATTGGGCTGCCACAGGATTACAGGTTCAGCAAGACAAAAGACTACAAGTCACAGCTCAAAGCTTATGAGAAAGCTAACCAGATGTTCGCGGATGTGGTGTGCCAAATCTATGAGAAAGGAGACATCGTATGGTGCCATGACTATCACTTGATGCTCCTCCCCTCTCTATTGAAGAAGCATGACATCAACATGAAGGTGGGATGGTTCCTTCACACGCCGTTCCCCTCATCTGAAATTTATCGAGCACTACCGAACCGCCTGGACCTGTTGAAGGCAGTGCTGAAGTCTGACTTGGTCGGGTGAGTTCTTCCTCCTCTAAAACTTGTCTTTTCATGTCACATGTTTGGAGGCTCCTGAATCAACTATCTATTATATACGAAGGTTTGTTTACATAAGTAGATGCAAGAGCCCTAGCTTGAGTTTTGGCTTATGTTAAAGCCAACGAGGTGTTCTGAATTGTGATGCTTTATGTTGGATTTCTTTTCTGCTACTTTCCCCACTGTTTCCGCAATGGTGACTAGGCAGAGTTCCTCCCATACCAATGCGCCAATTTCAGATGTGTTCTCTGCCCAGTTGTAGCAATCCCTGTTGAAAGAAACATATGCTGATCTTGCAAGGTTGTTTCTGTCTATCGCTCGCACCCAGATCTCCACTTGAGTCTTAAATTTCATCCTCCACTGTAGGCAGGTTCTGTGGTGGCACATTAGCAGCTCTCTTGTTCTCAAGTTTTGAACTCAGGCCTTTTACAAAATATGTAACCATCCTGTGTTGCTGACATGCCTATCTTATTTCAACTCCACCAGATCAATGGGTCATAGTAAGTGCAGCTGGCTGGCATACTCCTGGACAGTTTTCATCCCTCTTTTAGTGCATCTACCTTGCTCTGAACATTTTCCATTATCATCATATTGCCTTGCCGAAAGTACATATTCTCAATGTTTTCCATATCACCACTGCATTCACTATCCTGGCAGTAGCTGGAGAAACAGAGGTCATCAACCATGCCGCTATCCCTGAATTAGTGGGGTTCCACATCCTCCATTCTATGCCATTCTTCTTTGCAGGTTCAGTACATGTATCCGCAAGTAGTGCTCCTCTCCTTTTGTCCCTAGGATTAGTCTGGCCGAGCAACTAAGGCAATTCCCCCCCCCCCCCCCCCCCGTCTAGCTTCACCTCATTTGGCGTTCTGATACTTCCATGCCTGCAGTAGGCTCCTCAATTCTCCCTAAGTGACCAATGAGGACAGCAGTCTCAGCACTCTGCTTCTTCTGTGCTGCTTGCCTCAGTGGCAGTTTTTCCACTTGCTTTCTTTATTTCCTCCATCTTCTTTGTACTCATCTGTTCTAATAGAGCGTTGCTGCACATATCATAAAGCATGTGTATCTGCTACAACTGCGACAAGTCTTTACAACTCAAATCTGGCAACATCCAACACTCCCTCCACTAGCATAGTCTTCACATAAAGGATTGCGTGCACATCAGCAGTTCAGCACCCACAAGAACAGCACTGGATTAGCCCAAATACATAACGACCCAAGGCAGCAGAGGAAACACAGCCTGTGCTGTCTGGGTTCTGGGGAACCATCAGCTCCTTCCTAGTAGCCCAGCTTCCACATAAATCCAGCCACATGGCAGTGGAGTTCCTACTCCTGCCATCAAGCCGGCAGTTGGTGCCCTCCCAAGAATGAGGTTGTTATTTTCGCTTCTAGGATGATGCAGGGAGCCAAGGGAGGGGCATGAATGCAACACAGGTACCATGAATATAAACGGTGATGGCTAAGGGTGGGCTAGGATTTAAACCATAGTGCCGATACAATATAATCTTTTGGGGAATCTCTCCGTGTCTCTCCACCTGGGAGAGCACACGTCCTTATAACCACGTTTTGCACATAAGCCCCCCCATTACAAAAATGCATGTTTTTAAATGTAGCAGTGGTTTAGAATCAATAGGTGTGCATTGGTCCGCATTAAATTATTTTTTCCTCTAGTTGATATTGTCTCTTATGTTCTTTTCCAAGATGATGACAGGCGGTACCTGACAGGGGAGGGAATAAGACGCGTGCGGTATCAGCGTCCACTCTCCGAGCACCTCCTCCACAAATACGAGCAGCAGCACGACCGACGTCGGCACTACGACGTAGATGATGAAAGGATTTGTCGGTCTGATGCAGAGGTCAGGAGGTACCGTCAGCATGGTAGAAGCGACGACGGGTACAATCGTCGCGCTGAAGGAAGGTCAAGGGGGCAGGATAACATGGATAGGCACTGGGACTGTCCGTTCTTCAAACATTGCTGGGACTCAGGAATGAGCCGATTGCCAACGATCGAGAACTGCCCAGAATGCAAACAAAGGAAGAAGGATGCCGCTGTCGTGTCCGTGTTCGAGCGTCTAGGGCCTCTCCCACCTCGGAACAAGCACGCTGAGTCCGCTCGGGTGGAAGATCTCGAGGAACTAGAGGACGATGATGAAGAAGATAAATATCATCGGCCCAGGTGGTGCCCTGATGGGCTCAGCCGTTCCCGGAAGCGAAGGGTTCAGCGTCTGCGTGGGTTGGAAGAAGCTGAAAGATTGTACTTGCACACGCTAAGGAAGGCACGGCCTGATCTGGCCGCCAAAATCCGGCGAACCCTGGATGAAGAGGGTCGGCCACAAAGAATGGAGTGGCGCCCCAAGCAGAGGAAAGCCGATGATGATACATCGGCTGGCACAAACATGGTCTTCATTCTTCCAACGGAGTTTAGCGCTCCAAGATTGTATGAAGCACCTGTGGCGCAATGTAATATCCCAGGTATTGGGGTTACAAAAATAGAGGAAACAGATGTGTGCATTGCATTCATGCATAGAAAATCTGGGGAATTTTCGCGCTTTAAAGTAAAACGATCACGATGAATCGAAGTTTCACTTGACCTTGGTGGAACTGAAGTAGCTCATCAAGTCAAGCGCTATAAACCTCAATGTGACTTTGTCAAAACCTTGTTTTGGGTAGAGATGATTTGATCTAAGGGGTTAGATCAAATAGAACTAATAATCATCACAACCACACTTTACTCCATGATCAACTACTTGATCTTATAACAGATCATAATATGGTAATCCTTGCCATAACCTAAGAACATTTATTCAATTGAAAATCAAGTAACAATAAAACGGAGAAACCATCCTTCACTTATCTTTTCCATGTCTTAAACTAATCCATGCACTTATCATAAACCCTATGATGTTCATTTTACCTTAATCTTGGAAACAAGACAAGGAGATCCAACTAAGGAATATAATTCTTCTCTATTCTAAATTATTATACATTAAACCTAGAGAGGTGAGAGTCCTATTTTGTTTAGAGAAGCCATGATAAACCTTGAGGCAAACCTTGGATATAAATAACCAAATGATCACAACATCATTTCCAAGAGGAACCTTAGAGTATTATTCAAGTCCTTCCCAAATGAGAGGGAGACCAATCATACTAATTCTAGCTTTACCTATTTAAGAATCAATGTTAAACTTTGAACTAAAATATTAGGTAAACCATTTCACCTTGAAGTGGTGAGATCACCAAATACCAAGTGGAATAAGACTATATCCATGACTTAGTGAAACAAGGAGTGGAATAAACCAACTAAGATAGACAATTGAATCTTTGGCTCAAGTAACCTAAATAAATATTAGGAGTACACCATAAACCCTAGAATAACTATTCTTAAATGAGAAAGCTCAAACCATGGTGTTATACTCAAGATAATTGAGACAACCATAACCATGTCCACTCAATAAACTATAAGGGAGATATTATGTTTAGTTAATCTAGACAATGCTTAATCATGGAAGTGAGAACCCCATTTAATGAGAGATCCTTAGGAAGCCAAACCTTGATCATTATTAATTAAGTGATGATCATAAACCCTAAGAACTTGAGGTATGGAGAATAAACCCTAACAGGATAAGTAGATCTCATTCACTACATGAAATCTTTGGGTGGCAACTAGTATGCAACCCTAGGCTTATATTCCAACCTTAACTTGTGATTCAATTGGTGATCATAAGTAGAATTCTACCAGATCTACATTCCACATTTTCTTCATTTATGAAAATAAGAAAACCTTAGAGTAAAACTCTATACTTTATATGGTGAGAAACCATATATCCATATGACCAAAGTTAACTATAAAAAGAACTATAACCACTGTAGTTACTTTAATAATTAATTGAGGATAATAATAGAAGTTAACTAGTAGAAGATAAAACCAATTATCAAATCCTTAGTAACTAGAGGAGAACATAAAATGTTAAGTAAGCAACCACCTTATCATGGTTAGGGGAGATTAAACCCTAGCACATGCAACATGGTGTCATCTCATCTCTACAAACCAGAATTAAATCTCAACCCTAGTTTGTGTATCACTTGGGTGATCACAAATAAAACCTAAACCACAATTAAGATTCAAACCATGTGTCCTTAGGTAATCAGCATTTGAACCCTAATAATTCATTAATCAAATCTTATGCCTCAATTATTAGACATAAGAAACACCTAATGCACAAATTCCATAATTTAAACCCATATGTGGAGATGAAACACTTATCCACCACTTATCCTTATAATTAATATCAAATTATGATTGAAACAATACTTATATCAGATACTTTCATGGATAAGGTTTATGTTAATCTCAGAAGGGGTTAAAGTTAGAAACTATTAAACCCTGATAAGTTGGGCATCCATAAATAATATGTAAGTCATTCCATCTTAAATAGAAACCAAGTTTTATGAACAAACCCTAAAATATCTTGAGTTAAAAAGTACCCAGAACCTAACAATACAAACAGATGGAGACAAAATAAGAAAATAACATTTGGAATGGGGATATAACATCACATAACCTCATGCCTAATGGACATTTTGAATCACCCATTAGTATGTAACATATTCCAATATGAAAGAATTGTTTCAAACAGAATGATGATGTGTTAGTCATCACACAACATCAAAAATGGATTAACATATAAAAACACCTGCAAATATAACAGAAATTCAAATATGAATTCAATTGGTCAAATTAAAAACAGAAAAGAAATAAGAAAAGAGGAGAGAAGCTTACCTGGACCTGGCCAGCCGGAGCGACCCGAGCTAGGAGCCCGAGCGGCAGCCACCTTGGCAACCCAGCACCACGGCCCGAGTAGCAGCCCATCCCAGCCAACTTACCTCTTCGGCAGAAAATAAAAGGAGATGGTCGTCCTCATCTCTTCTCTGCGCATGGAGGCCACCTCGACGCCGTGGCCAGCTTCGTCTCTCGCTGGCGAGCTCCCAGTGACCGGCGTCGTGACGAGGCATCCCTGGCGCCCTATAAAAGCTCCACGGCGAGCCCTAGCATCGGGTTCTTCCTCCCTTGCTCCATTTTCCCCCATACCGAAACCCTAACCCGCTCCGGCACCGACCATCGCCGTCGATTGGGAATGTCCCAAACCTTGCCGAGACCACCGTTAGAACCGCCGTCCTCGACATGGCCACCGTGTGCCGGGGAATCGAGCCGATACGCCCCCAATCGATCACGTCCGGCCGTCTTCTCCGACGCCGGCCATGGCTCGGTCCCGGCGATACAAGCCCCCATCCACCTCGCCGTCATGCTCATCGTGCTCAGGGTGAGTCACCGGTGCTCAAGCACCCCTTATCCTTCTTTATTACGCCCTCAAGCATGCCCGCGTCGATAGCCTGCGAGCACCGCCGCTCGGCCTTGCCGTCGGGCAAACGCCGGCGACCAATAATGGGCGGCACCACCACCGTTAGCTTTCCCGTGACGCGTAGAGTAGCAGGAGCATCCACTCGCGCCCGTAGATCGCCTGGAGGCGCGCCGTCGTCGTCAAATCCCCGCCGGCAGCGAGCTCCCGCGGCATTTCCCTATTTTGACCAGTCCACGCCGATGTGGCGTCTGACGTGGACCCCCGGCCCACAGTTCTGTGTCTCTGTGGGTAGATAGGCCGGGTAGATTTAGGATTTCTTTTGTTTCTATTTCAAAATTCAAAGATTGCTGCAACTTCAAGTAAATTTAGAAAATTCATTACAATTCAGAAAAATACAAATTAGATATCAAAATGTTCCTAAAAAGAAAATCTATCCAATAAAAATATAATATAGAATTTTTATTTTTAATAAAAATTTAATTATTTTAAACTCATTAATTAAGCCTTTTCTTTAATTCTAAATTGAATTAAAATTCAATAAATTGGAAAACCTTCTAAAATAAATAAAAACCAGTAAGAAAAATAAAGAAAACATTAAAGTTATTTTTCTTTATTTGTTGTTTTGTTAAATCTTTATTAGTGGAAATTTAAACCCTAATTAATAATTACCTTAATTATTAATTCATTAAAAATAATAAAATGTCAAATCTAATATTATTATTTCAAATTTATTAATAACTTCAACTTTATTAATGAAGTTATTAATCCAATAATTACAGGGTAATTAGGAAACCCTAGTTCTATTTTAAACCAAGTGATAACCCTATAATTTTATGTGGAACCCTAAAACCCTAATTCAATTATGCACAAAACCTAGCTCCATCATTACATGTGAACCCTAAATTTCCTCCAAACCTAAACCTAGGTTAGAACATGTGATCATGATATTTGATTCCATTCATAGAACCATAGTAGCTTCTAAATATTTACCTTGATCACATAAAATGTAGCAACCATCATTACTAAATTAGTATCCCATGTATTCATCTTAATAAAACTTAGATGATCAAATAGAACCAACCATAGTTCCTATCCTTAGAGGCATCAACCTTACTTATCCATATTTAGCATCACACCATTGTGATGAACTCCATTAGCAACCATGCTAATATTGACATTACTTAACCCTGTTCCACTAAACCCTACTAGTGTGAGATATTTGTGAACCATCCTATTTAGGAACCAACCATTCCTTACTTAGTGAATCCAATAGCAAACCCTAGACAACCTCAACCCTAATTGCAATACTTCTTATTATTTAAGAAGTATGTTCTTCAAAAGTTATTCTTTTGAAGAAAATAAGGAATCATCACAAACCACCGCTTATAAGGACCTATAAACCCTAGCCAGCTATCATTAGCAAGATAAACCAACCTTGACAACAACCATGTATAATGAATTGCTTAGGATGCCTAGGCTTATCTTAACCTTACAAGCCCTAGGTGTCGATGAGTCCAACTTTGTTGGGATCCATCTAATACCTATTCCAGCAACTACATGCAGCCATAGTCAACCATAGAAAACCACCCACTTAATTATCATACTTGTTCTCTATTATAGAACATGTTCTTGAAAAGTTATTCTTTTAAAGTATATGATAATTAACCATTAACCATGCCATTTAGTACTAAACTGACCACTGTTCTTTACTTGTTAATATTATGCCAATTATCATACTTTGTGTGCTCAATTGATTATTATGCTCTATTAACTACCTGTTGATAATACCAAGTAATCACACCTGAATAAGAACCTTGTATGTGAATCACTCTAAAAGTGCAACACACCCTGAACCAATCATTACAACTCACTGATCCCAAATCATCGGGGTTAGGTCACGCTTAGAGCGATTGCATCTCATTCTTATGCATTATTGCATCCTTGCCAATCTTTTAAACATCGTCCTTACCGGACGATGATGTTATTTCAGAATTTGGAGTTATTGCGTATCGAAGACCTTGCTCGTATAATCTTGCAGTCAAGAAAGGCAAGTTCATCACTTGCTCATGTCATTTGAGTATTTCTATCAAATTACTTGCAAAGTATTATGGTTATCACTATTGCACAAAAATCAAAACCACTACTTTCATAACTATGAATATGACTAAGTGGTGGGCAATGGAACCATGGATTGTGTTGATATGGTGGAGGTTCCATTGCACGGGTTTATATCCATCTAGGATTAAACAACAAATGTCGCCGATGATTCTTGTGCCGTAATACCCGTGTTAACCATAAGATCCGGAGTGGGACGGAGTAGTCAAAAGTGTTTCCACCTCTCGTTCATCAACGGATGCGCTTTACCGTAGTACACTTGTAATCCAAGGGGGCAAGCTGGTGAGGCTGGGGAGTCCTAAGTCCCCACGGCATAGTCCGTAGTACACTTATCGCCCGAAGGAGCAAGATGGTGTGGCTGGGGAGTCCTAAGTCCCCACGGTATTGCGGTCTATGAGGGATTGTAAGGTGTCCGGAACGGTCTATCCATGATGATAGGGGAAGGCATATGAATGCCCGGAACGGTCTCATCATGGATATAGGGGAGGACAATCTTACAAAAGGGTGGGTGTTCGAGGTAGCGGAGGAACATGATTGGCTAGACCTTATACCGGGCCTCACACCATAGGAAGTGTGGACGGGTCATTCCCGGTTGGCACCAAGGTTAAGATCTCTTATGGGTAAAGCAACACACCTCTCGCGAGTGTAAAGAACCGTGACTGTCACTCCCTGTTCCGGGATATGGAACCGCGAACGCGGCCGGAAAGGAGCTCCATGAAGTTCTAGTAAACCGGTGAAGGCCGACGGACATAGTTCTTCCGAATAAAAGCAACCTTTTGAATAAATGGTTATGAAAACTTGCATTGGTATTAGACTTTCCGGTCTAATGCCGTAGCTAGTGCATTAAACACCTCTTTCCTATAATGAACTTGTTGAGTACGCTCGTACTCATCCCACTCTTAAATCCCCGCTTAGATATGGAGGCATCGAAGAAGGAGCTACGAGTGCAACTCGAAGACCGAGGAGTCAACAACTACTTCAAGAGACAGGACCCCGTCGGATGTGTCGGATACCACATCCAACAAGGAGAAAACCTAGTTTAGCCATAGAATGGAACTAGCTTCCTAAACCTAGCTCCTACTTAGCTAGAATCTATTCATAGCCTCTATAGCTAGTCAAATACTCTACAAATAGAGTCCGTGATAAGATTAGATCACGAGTCGTTCTTTTGGAGTTTATTTGCGGTTTTACCTCATTGTAAAGTAGGAGGTCTGTGTGGATCTTTTGTAAAGAGTCCGTGTTGTAATTCTATAGACATGCCTTGGACCCGCATATGTTTCGTTGTACCACTCTGAGCGATATAATACGAGTGGAACGGTGTTTCATTGGTGTTATATCAGACTTGCATACTACACCATGCAGTGGTATGTCGGGTCACCACAGTTGGTATCAGAGCAAATTCTTTGACCCTAGGATTAAAACCCTTTAAAGGAGACCCATAGGATTGGTAGTGTCTATAGGAAGTTTTCCTAGGTAAACCGAATAATTCTTATGACTTGAGATGGATATTCACTTGAGAATAATCCTGACACACTTGAGTCAACATTTCCTACCTATCATTCCTAAGTGAAGTTAGGTAGCTAATCCAAAACATGTAGCATATCAATAAGTCCTTAAAACAATAGATGAGTAGACCCCAGTTGGTATACAATACATGGTAGTCCAAAGAGAGGATACAACCATAAGGAAGTTATCCTATTGGAAGATGTGTACCAACACGAGTCATGATTAAGTAAGAATTATCCAGACCTGTAATAGGAGTAAATCAAGTGATGAAGATAGTTAAGAAATCCTAATAGAAGATGTAGACCAAGTTAAGTAATGAGTAATTAAAATTATATAGACCTGTGAAACAATTGATAGTAAGTGATAACTCTGAGTTATATGAGGTAGTATAGACCATGATGAGTCAATCATAGGATGTAAGGAAGAGAGATAGAAATAAAATATGTCTACATGGTAGAGTTGCTAATCATATAGGATTCACCTGAGAATCATTATGTGATGGACTAGAACCTCATAATTAATTAAGAGGAATACAATAAGAAGCCAATTGCAAAACTATAGTGCAAGAATTGTGTTCCAAAAATATGGGAAGTGTGCCAAGCACATCATGACCATATGCTTATGGTAGAAACACTTAGAAGTATAGGAACTGTATCCTAATAAATATGTACCCAGAGTAACCATATTAGAACTAGAGGTATCATACAAATAGTCCTCAATAGCACTTACTTATGGTATAATACTAAGTTAAGTAGTACTTCTAAAGAAAACTAGGTTAACCTTAACTATCCTAGACCACTTTGTTTCAAGTATATCTCATTGCAAATGTGCAATTAAGGTAAAGGTTGAGACAAATAGTAGAATTCCTTATATTCGTGCTAAGTATCACGATATAAACCTATATTATGTGGTGTTCTATACTACACATCGAGCTCGATGTTTAGAGATGTCTTACTCAACTATTTTATTCGGGCTTATGATGATGTGTATTATAAGCACAAAGCTGAATCTTCTTGGATTTTATTGGATTTTCATTGTTTGACTAGATCCATACATGAAGTTTGACCTTGATACGCAAATGCATGTTGCAATATCAAGTTCTTACTTGATGCTATAGATCTAGAGGGTAATAGTATTCGTGTGAGGAAGTGACGAATTCTGGAAGATTCCGAAGACAAGATGTAGGTTCATCGGAGAAATGAAGTAAAGTTGTGGGAAGTAACCACAATACTTTGAAAGAAGTAGAATCAGAAACTCATGCTTACCTCAATAGAGGAGTACTTTAGTACATTAGAAGCATAAAGGTGAGAAATCTGGTGATTATGGTGAAGCTGAAGCGGATCCATAGTCAACATAGAAGAGGGAATGCATGGGAAATCACTTAGGATACTATAATCATAGTGTCAGCTAGTGGTTTTCTTGCAAAATAAACCCTGAATGAAGGAAGGTGATATATGAAATCATAGCTGACATAAGAAGACCATAGTCGATATCAGAAGACCACAATTGGTATAATATCAATACTGCGAGATAAAGTAGAAGATGTCTCGTCCGAGTTGATCGGAACCTATAATAGAATCCATTTTTTTAGATATCAAATAGCCACAGCTTGGTATAATAACCACAACTCGGTATCGGTTGGTATTACTAATAGTCCACGATTTAATTATTTGTAACAAAAGTTTGTGAACAAATAAAAATCTTGTCGACCAAATAGCTAGATCTATAATCATTTAGTCGAAGGATTCACATTGGATGTCCACAATCGAGTGGATACACCACAAACATTCTTCGCGAGACCTTAGAAGAAGTAAAACCCATAAGTTAGAACCAGACCAATATTCCAACCATAAGTCTAATAGTTGGAAGAAAAAGGAGTTGAAGACTATAAGAAAACTCTAAGGGGTAGAGTAAACATTGAGTTGGATGTACAATAACTCAATATTTTGAGCAAGATAGTTGAAGAAGGCCTGAACTGAGAGGAAGTTCGATCTTATTTTCATAAGATTAATGAACACTACTTTTAGAAGGATGTCCGACCAGAAGCCGAGGAACATGCCTCGAGGAAGTAAGAAGTGGACTATAACTTGAGAAAGTGAGTAGTATTTACTCAGAAGTACTAAAGCTCAAGTAAGTCAAGCATAAAGAAGTTGGACGAAGAAAATACCATAGACCAAATACAGGTTAAATAGGCCAAAGACCGAAGGAGATTGATCTTACCAAAACTAAAGACTAATAGAATGATTCCTTTCATGGAACCTAAATAACCCAAAATAGTTATAGGTATCAACTATAAACCATGATTGGATGGACTAAATGAGTCTAATCCATTCTTAAGGAAATAAACCATCATTACCATTTCCATGTTAAGTACCTACCAAGTACCATTATTGCACTTTTGGTGGTAAGGGGAAAACAAAGACCTATTTTATCAAATAGGAGAATGTTATCCAATTAGTCCTCAATTAAGACTGTCAGGACAAGAAGAAGCCCTAATCATTGAATCTTCAATGAGAAAGGAAACAAGCTTATAGAGTTGGAAGAAATCAATGAATCAAAGTAAGAACCATGGTTCAGAGACAAACCCTAAGGGATTCCAGGAAGAATCTGGACAAGGGATATTTTCAATTATATCCAGTGAGATCACCACGGAGTTCTAGAAAAGTTTAAGTCTGCATAAGTCAGATCCACACTTCGGAAACGTGAGAGAGTTCAAACTTCGAGGACGAAGTTTAGTTTAAGGGGTAGAGACCGTAATATCCCGGGTATTGGGGTTACAAAAATAGAGGAAACAGATGTGTGCATTGCATTCATGCATAGAAAATCTGGGAATTTTCGCGCTTTAAAGTAAAACAGATCACAATGAATCGAAGTTTCACTTGACCTTGGTGGAACCGAAGTAGCTCATCAAGTCAAGCGCTATAAACCTCAATGTGACTTTGTCAAAACCTTGTTTTGGGTAGAGATGATTTGATCTAAGGGGTTAGATCAAATAGAACTAATAATCATCACAACCACACTTTACTCCATGATCAACTACTTGATCTTATAACAGATCATAATATGGTAATCCTTGCCATAACCTAAGAACATTTATTCAATTGAAAATCAAGTAACAATAAAACGGAGAAACCATCCTTCACTTATCTTTTCCATGTCTTAAACTAATCCATGCACTTATCATAAACCCTATGATGTTCATTTTACCTTAATCTTGGAAACAAGACAAGGAGATCCAACTAAGGAATATAATTCTTCTCTATTCTAAATTATTATACATTAAACTTAGAGAGGTGAGAGTCCTATTTTGTTTAGAGAAGCCATGATAAATCTTGAGGCAAACCTTGGATATAAATAACCAAATGATCACAACATCATTTCCAAGAGGAACCTTAGAGTATTATTCAAGTCCTTCCCAAATGAGAGGGAGACCAATCATACTAATTCTAGCTTTACCTATTTAAGAATCAATGTTAAACTTTGAACTAAAATATTAGGTAAACCATTTCACCTTGAAGTGGTGAGATCACCAAATACCAAGTGGAATAAGACTATATCCATGACTTAGTGAAACAAGGAGTGGAATAAACCAACTAAGATAGACAATTGAATCTTTGGCTCAGTAACCTAAATAAATATTAGGAGTACACCATAAACCCTAGAATAACTATTCTTAAATGAGAAAGCTCAAACCATGGTGTTATACTCAAGATAATTGAGACAACCATAACCATGTCCACTCAATAAACTATAAGGAAGATATTATGTTTAGTTAATCTAGACAATGCTTAATCATGGAAGTGAGAACCCCATTTAATGAGAGATCCTTAGGAAGCCAAACCTTGATCATTATTAATTAAGTGATGATCATAAACCCTAAGAACTTGAGGTATGGAGAATAAACCCTAACAGGATAAGTAGATCTCATTCACTACATGAAATCTTTGGGTGGCAACTAGTATGCAACCCTAGGCTTATATTCCAACCTTAACTTGTGATTCAATTGGTGATCATAAGTAGAATTCTACCAGATCTACATTCCACATTTTCTTCATTTATGAAACATAAGAAAACCTTAGAGTAAAACTCTATACTTTATATGGTGAGAAACCATATATCCATATGACCAAAGTTAACTATAAAAAGAACTATAACCACTGTAGTTACTTTAATAATTAATTGAGGATAATAATAGAAGTTAACTGGTAGAAGATAAAACCAATTATCAAATCCTTAGTAACTAGAGGAGAACATAAAATGTTAAGTAAGCAACCACCTTATCATGGTTAGGGGAGATTAAACCCTAGCACATGCAACATGGTGTCATCTCATCTCTACAAACCAGAATTAAATCTCAACCCTAGTTTGTGTATCACTTGGGTGATCACAAATAAAACCTAAACCACAATTAAGATTCAAACCATGTGTCCTTAGGTAATCAGCATTTGAACCCTAATAATTCATTAATCAAATCTTATGCCTCAATTATTAGACATAAGAAACACCTAATGCACAAATTCCATAATTTAAACCCATATGTGGAGATGAAACACTTATCCACCACTTATCCTTATAATTAATATCAAATTATGATTGAAACAATACTTATATCAGATACTTTCATGGATAAGGTTTATGTTAATCTCAGAAGGGGTTAAAGTTAGAAACTATTAAACCCTGATAAGTTGGGCATCCATAAATAATATGTAAGTCATTCCATCTTAAATAGAAACCAAGTCTTATGAACAAACCCTAAAATATCTTGAGTTAAAAAGTACCCAGAACCTAACAATACAAACAGATGGAGACAAAATAAGAAAATAACATTTGGAATGGGGATATAACATCACATAACCTCATGCCTAATGGACATTTTGAATCACCCATTAGTATGTAACATATTCCAATATGAAAGAATTGTTTCAAACAGAATGATGATGTGTTAGTCATCACACAACATCAAAAATGGATTAACATATAAAAACACCTGCAAATATAACAGAAATTCAAATATGAATTCAATTGGTCAAATTAAAAACAGAAAAGAAATAAGAAAAGAGGAGAGAAGCTTACTCGGACCCGGCCAGCCGGAGCAGCCCAGCCTAGGAGCCCAGCAGCAGCCACCTTGGCAACCCAAGCACCACGGCCCGAGTAGCAGCCCAGCCCAGCCAACTTACCTCTTCGGCGAGAAAATAAAAGGAGATGGTCGTCCTCATCTCTTCTCTCGCGCATGGAGGCCACCTCGACGCCGTGGCCAGCTTCGTCTCTCGCTGGCGAGCTCCCAGTGACCGGCGTCGTGACGAGGCATCCCTGGCGCCCTATAAAAGCTCCACGGCGAGCCCTAGCATCGGGTTCTTCCTCCCTTGCTCCATTTTCCCCCATACCGAAACCCTAACCCGCTCCGGCACCGACCATCGCCGTCGATTGGGAATGTCCCAAACCTTGCCGAGACCACCGTTAGAACCGCCGTCCTCGACATGGCCACCGTGTGCCAGGAATCGAGCTGATACGCCCCCAATCGATCATGTCTGGCCGTCTTCTCCGACGCCGGCCATGGCTCAATCCGGCGATACAAGCCCCCATCCACCTCGCCGTCATGCTCATCGTGCTCGTGGTGAGTCACCGGTGCTCAAGCACCCCTTATCCTTCTCTATTACGCCCTCAAGCATGCCCGCGTCGATAGCCTGCGAGCACCGCCGCTCGGCCTTGCCGTCGGGCAAACGCCGGCGACCAATAATGGGCGGCACCACCACCGTTAGCTTTCCCGTGACGCGTAGAGTAGCAGGAGCATCCACTCGCGCCCGTAGATCGCTCGGAGGCGCGCCGTCGTCGTCAAATCCCCGCCGGCAGCGAGCTCCCGCGCCATTTCCCTATTTTGACCAGTCCACGCCGATGTGGCGTCCGACGTGGACCCCCGGCCCACGGTTCCGTGTCTCCGTGGGTAGATAGGCCGGGTAGATTTAGGATTTCTTTTGTTTCTATTTCAAAATTCAAAGATTGCTCGCAACTTCAAGTAAATTTAGAAAATTCATTACAATTCAGAAAAATACAAATTAGATATCAAAATGTTCCTAAAAAGAAAATCTATCCAATAAAAATATAATATAGAATTTTTATTTTTAATAAAAATTTAATTATTTTAAACTCATTAATTAAGCCTTTTCTTTAATTCTAAATTGAATTAAAATTCAATAAATTGGAAAACCTTCTAAAATAAATAAAAACCAGTAAGAAAAATAAAGAAAACATTAAAGTTATTTTTCTTTATTTGTTGTTTTGTTAAATCTTTATTAGTGGAAATTTAAACCCTAATTAATAATTACCTTAATTATTAATTCATTAAAAATAATAAAATGTCAAATCTAATATTATTATTTCAAATTTATTAATAACTTCAACTTTATTAATGAAGTTATTAATCCAATAATTACAGGGTAATTAGGAAACCCTAGTTCTATTTTAAACCAAGTGATAACCCTATAATTTTATGTGGAACCCTAAAACCCTAATTCAATTATGCACAAAACCTAGCTCCATCATTACATGTGAACCCTAAATTTCCTCCAAACCTAAACCTAGGTTAGAACATGTGATCATGATATTTGATTCCATTCATAGAACCATAGTAGCTTCTAAATATTTACCTTGATCACATAAAATGTAGCAACCATCATTACTAAATTAGTATCCCATGTATTCATCTTAATAAAACTTAGATGATCAAATAGAACCAACCATAGTTCCTATCCTTAGAGGCATCAACCTTACTTATCCATATTTAGCATCACACCATTGTGATGAACTCCATTAGCAACCATGCTAATATTGACATTACTTAACCCCTGTTCCACTAAACCCTACTAGTGTGAGATATTTGTGAACCATCCTATTTAGGAACCAACCATTCCTTACTTAGTGAATCCAATAGCAAACCCTAGACAACCTCAACCCTAATTGCAATACTTCTTATTATTTAAGAAGTATGTTCTTCAAAAGTTATTCTTTTGAAGAAAATAAGGAATCATCACCAACCCTGCTTATAAGGACCTATAAACCCTAGCCAGCTATCATTAGCAAGATAAACCAACCTTGACAACAACCATGTATAATGAATTGCTTAGGATGCCTAGGCTTATCTTAACCTTACAAGCCCTAGGTGTCGATGAGTCCAACTTTGTTGGGATCCATCTAATACCTATTCCAGCAACTACATGCAGCCATAGTCAACCATAGAAAACCACCCACTTAATTATCATACTTGTTCTCTATTATAGAACATGTTCTTGAAAAGTTATTCTTTTAAAGTATATGATAATTAACCATTAACCATGCCATTTAGTACTAAACTGACCACTGTTCTTTACTTGTTAATATTATGCCAATTATCATACTTTGTGTGCTCAATTGATTATTATGCTCTATTAACTACTCGTTGATAATACCAAGTAATCACACCTGAATAAGAACCTTGTATGTGAATCACTCTAAAAGTGCAACACACCCTGAACCAATCATTACAACTCACTGATCCCAAATCATCGGGGTTAGGTCACGCTTAGAGCGATTGCATCTCATTCTTATGCATTATTGCATCCTTGCCAATCTTTTAAACATCGTCCTTACCGGACGATGATGTTATTTCAGAATTTGGAGTTATTGCGTATCGAAGACCTTGCCTGCATAATCTTGCAGTCAAGAAAGGCAAGTTCATCACTTGCTCATGTCATTTGAGTATTTCTATCAAATTACTTGCAAAGTATTATGGTTATCACTATTGCACAAAAATCAAAACCACTACTTTCATAACTATGAATATGACTAAGTGGTGGGCAATGGAACCATGGATTGTGTTGATATGGTGGAGGTTCCATTGCACGGGTTTATATCCATCTAGGATTAAACAACAAATGTCGCCGATGATTCTTGTGCCGTAATACCCGTGTTAACCATAAGATCCGGAGTGGGACGGAGTAGTCAAAAGTGTTTCCACCTCTCGTTCATCAACGGATGCGCTTTACCGTAGTACACTTGTAATCCAAGGGGGCAAGCTGGTGAGGCTGGGGAGTCCTAAGTCCCCACGGCATAGTCCGTAGTACACTTGTCGCCCGAAGGAGCAAGATGGTGTGGCTGGGGAGTCCTAAGTCCCCACGGTATTGCGGTCTATGAGGGATTGTAAGGTGTCCGGAACGGTCTATCCATGATGATAGGGGAAGGCATATGAATGCCCGGAACGGTCTCATCATGGATATAGGGGAGGACAATCTTACAAAAGGGTGGGTGTTCGAGGTAGCGGAGGAACATGATTGGCTAGACCTTATACCGGGCCTCACACCATAGGAAGTGTGGACGGGTCATTCCCGGTTGGCACCAAGGTTAAGATCTCTTATGGGTAAAGCAACACACCTCTGCAGAGTGTAAAGAACCGTGACTCGTCACTCCCTCGTTCCGGGATATGGAACTGCGAACGCGGCCGGAAAGGAGCTCCATGAAGTTCTAGTAAACCGGTGAAGGCCGACGGACATAGTTCTTCCGAATAAAAGCAACCTTTTGAATAAATGGTTATGAAAACTTGCATTGGTATTAGACTTTCCGGTCTAATGCCGTAGCTAGTGCATTAAACACCTCTTTCCTATAATGAACTTGTTGAGTACGCTCATACTCATCCCACTCTTAAATCCCCTGCTTAGATATGGAGGCATCGAAGAAGGAGCTACAGTGCAACTCGAAGACCGAGGAGTCAACAACTACTTCAAGAGACAGGACCCTGTCAGATGTGTCAGATACCACATCCAACAAGGAGAAAACCTAGTTTAGCCATAGAATGGAACTAGCTTCCTAAACCTAGCTCCTACTTAGCTAGAATCTATTCATAGCCTCTATAGCTAGTCAAATACTCTACAAATAGAGTCCGTGATAAGATTAGATCACGAGTCGTTCTTTTGGAGTTTATTTGCAGTTTTACCTCATTGTAAAGTAGGAGGTCTGTGTGGATCTTTTGTAAAGAGTCTGTGTTGTAATTCTATAGACATGCCTTGGACCCGCATATGTTTCTGTTGTACCACTCTGAGCGATATAATACGAGTGGAACGGTGTTTCATTGGTGTTATATCAGACTTGCATACTACACCATGCAGTGGTATGTCGGGTCACCACACGCAATTAGACTGCGGCCCACGGCCGGTCATCTTTGAGAAGCCAAAAGAAATAAGTTACAGGCATCTGAAGGCCCTGTACTTGCGAGGCTACATCAATGGGCAGCCTGTCAACAAGATGTTGGTAGACACCGGAGCGGCGATCAACATTATGCCATACTCCATGCTACGTCGGTTGGGACGCTCCAGCTCGGATCTGATCAAGACCAATGTAACACTGAGCGATTTCAACGGCCAAGCATCTGACGCGCAAGGTGTTCTGAATGTGGATCTGACCGTAGGAAGAAAAACTGTCCCTACAACGTTCTTTATCGTCGCCAGCAAGAGTACCTATGCTGTCCTACTGGGGAGGGATTGGATCCACGCCAACTGTTGCATTCCATCCACGATGCACCAATGCCTGATACAGTGGGATGGAGATGAAGTAGAAGTCGTCCGTGCAGATGATTCGGTCGAGGTTTCAACGGCCGGCATGGACATTTGGGAGACATCGGGTCAAGAGCCGCTCTCGGGTATCAATTTGGACGACCGTGAGCGCATCGACGTGACAAAGAACGGGGTTAGGCTGGTTTTATCCACCGGCCTGACCGTGTAACAAAAGCAAATGTCGATGGATAAACGTGGCGAGACCGATCCTTGTGATCGGCCCCAAAAGATTTGTGAGGGGACATCACAAAACCTTCACCGAGAAAGCAGCGGGAGGCCGATTCCAGCGATCGGCCAAAATCATCCTCACCATCCATTCTGCCTCGGGTTCAACATGATATCCAACGAGCCGATACCATCAATTCTCTTGACAGGATCGGCTCCGGGGGGCACCCAGGTGGATAAAATACGAGGATATGCAGTAGAGAATGTCTCATCCTTTGATGATGGGTATTTGAGTATGGGGGCCGATGCACAGGTCGGCCGTAAAAAAACAAATTTCTGAGAATTCGAAAATTTTCGAGCACAGCCGATGCAACAGACATCGACTTAAGGATATGGAAGCCGATGCGTGGCCATCGACTCAAGAGGAATAACTGTCACGGTCAGAGGGTCAATGGAGCACGAAGAGGGTTTTAATGAAAGAGCTCCTTAATGGAGTAGCTTAAGAGCTCGGATCCTCTCTTCAAGGACAAGACCAAGATCAGCCCGGACGTGCGAGATCGGGTCAAGGATGGATCGCATCGGATCTACCAAAGGAAAGGAGCCGATCTAACTGGCAAGGCGCAGGAAGAACTGAAGAAGCTCGGGGGGCAGCTCACCTTGAAGGTTCTCTGCTTGGGGCTACGTCATGAGTTAAGGCTAATGTCGGCACATGGGGCTGATTCGCCTTCATTAAGGCTCGGGGGGCAGCTCGCCCTAAAGGTCGTTGCTCTGGGGAGCCGATTTGGTTAGAATCGGCTAGCCCTGCGACACAACTGGTTTGAAGAGCGGTGTTCTGTTACAGAGTCATCAGTTTGAGCATCCAAGGCGGTTCCAGGGCTCTTTTAAAGTCGCCTGCTCAAAGATCAAGTCGCCAGCTTACTAAGATCGGCTGTGTCATCGTCATCGGCAGAAGCCAGCTAGCTTGGAGGGATGGCTAAATTGGCCTGTCTCGCAGATTATCATGAAACTGATGCGTTGCCATCAGTCACTAAGCATGGATTAGGCCAACGATCGACAAACTCAGCATGAAAGAAATCGGCGAAATCAAGCTAAGGGAATTCTTCATTAGTATTGGGATTTCTTACAATGGGGAGCCGATTGCTCAGGGAGGGAAGAACAAAAGAAGGGTCTATTGACCAATCTAGTACTGCTAGGCCTATACTACTAGATCCTAATCTACGGGCCATCACTGCCCTCATCGTCATCCTCAGAACTCTCATCGGCACTGCTGCCGATGGGCTCCTCGTCGCTACTCCCGTAGCCTTCCACGGGGGCTTCATCCCCGTCTTCGTCGTCGCTGCTATCGTCATCCCACCACATGCGGAGGCGCTTCGCCGGCGGGTAGCCCTCGAGGGAGTCGTCGTCGTCGTCGTCTTCTTCTCCCTCTTCTTCAGAGGTGGGGCAGCCGTCCCAGGAGAACTGGTCGTCCTCGCTTTTTGGCTCTAGTTCCCCATCGGCGAGGAACTGAAGATCTTCATCCCCGCTGGTCAAGGACTTGTCATCCTCAGACCAAATGGAGGAGGCATGGATCTCCTCGTCCCAGTCTTCCGGGGCACGAATTTCCGGCGGCGTCTCGCGGGAGGAGTCGGACCCGTAGGAAAACTCGGAGGAAGAGGAAGAAGACATGGCGGCACAGAGGGTTTTTGGTGCTAATGCGAGGAGGACGAAGGAGACGCAAGCTGTTTAGAACGGTTAAATAAAGGGGATATGAGAGAGATTCAATGCCACAGCGAGCTTCCGAGGAGATGTTGCCCAACGAGAAAATTTTACGGCCACGTGGAGAAGTGGAAGGGGCAAGGCATCATGATGGGGATTCTGCGGCAGCTCGCTCCGCCACGACATGACCCGACGAAAGAAAGCGTAATGATTTTGGAAATGTCATTTCCAAAACCAGGGGGCATGTGTTATCACCAGAATTTGACCGAGTCAGAGGTGGGCCGCGATCAAGATGGACGTGAAGAATATATATAGAAGAAATACGTGAATCGGCCTTTTACCAAGTTGGGCTTAATTGCCCGTGTATCTGTAACATATTAGATCGCATCTTAGTTTAGAAGTTAGAATCTTACTCGTGCACGATTTGGTGCACGCCCACGTTAGAAAGTCCGCTGGACTATAAATATGTATCTAGGGTTTATGGAATAAACAACAACCAACGTTCAACCACAAACAAATCTCGGCGCATCGCCAACTCCTTCGTCTCGAGGGTTTCTACCGGTAAGCATCATGCTGCCTAGATCGCATCTTGCGATCTAGGCAGCACAAGCCTGCCTACGTTGTTCATGCGTTGCTCGTACTCGAAGCCTTTTTGATGGCGAGCAACGTAGTTATCTTGGACATGTTAGGGTTAGCATTGTTCTTCATATTACATGCTTTCGTAGTGCAACCCTTGCATGTCTAGCCGCCCTTACACCTATCTTAGGTGTAGGGGCGGCACCCCGCTTGATCATAGTTTAGTAGATCTGATCCGTTACGGTTGCTCCTTGTCCATCAAGGATTAGTTTAACATCCGCAATAGTTAGGCCTTACAAGGGGTCGGAGGATCCAGCGGCGTGTAGGGTGGCGTTTGCTAGTCCTAGAACGGATGTTCCGGGGATCAACCTCGTGTTGGTTTTTAGGCACTCGTCTAGGATCGGCTTACGGTCACCGTGCGCGAGCGCGAGGCCCAATCCTGAGTAGGATGATCCGATTATGCGGTGAAAACCCTAAATCGTCGTAGATCTCATTAGCTTTACCTTGATCAAGCAGGACCACCATATATTCGGACACCTCGTCCGAATCATGGGTGGATCGGCTCTTTGAGCCGATTCACGGGATAACCCGAGAGCCGATCGAGGCTCGTATTTAACGTTTACGTGTGTGCCCTGCAGGAAACTAAGCGAGGCATCATCCACACCTTCCCGACCAGGTATAGGTCGGGTGGCACGCCCTTGTGATAAACATCGGCGCGTGCGACCAGGAGGCTTTGCGGGCCGTCGCTCTGAGGGACTGGGGCCAGCCGCAGCCCTAGTTGTTCCCGGCTCTACCGTGTTGACCGTCTCTGCCCGCAAGGGGGTTTCTGACGTCAACAGTGGCATCGCCGAAGACTGCGCTCTGCTACTTTTATCCGTATCAGCAGATACGAAGAAAAATCCTAACGGACGCGTTAGGTACTCGATAAATTTGACTGGGACTCGACAGAATGGTAAGACCTTAAGCGGCACCTGTCGAAGTTTGCACCAGTATCCCGAGATCATGTCCAGGGACGTGATCTTGAAGTAGGTTTTTGCGGATTGCCACTAGAGCAGTTAACTAGTAGCTGATCCATCAGATGAACTAGCCCCAATTACCATTATCCCTGTACAATATAGAATTTTATATGAAGAAATATAAAAAAGTTAAAGCTCTCAAATAAAAAAAACAGTGGAGATATTCCCTGACTCTACGATTCAAGCAAAATCTCGGGGGCTACTGACATAGGCATCCCTAATGGGCCTGCCGAAGATAGTACCCGGGGTTTATTGAAGGCCCACTACTCGAAGAATAAGAAGATTCGGGAGCCCAAGATATATTAAGGAAAGTTAGAGTTGTAATAGGAAGTGCTACTTGTAATCTGGCGGGATGAGTTAGAAACCGTCCCGGACTCTGTAACTTGTACAAAACGAAACCCTCGGCTCCGCCTCCTATATAAAGGGGGAGTCGAGGGACGAAGAGATCATCGAATCATTGTTTACAAACCCTAGTTTTCATAATCGTCGAGTACTTTTCGGCTGAAACCTTCGAGATCTACTTGCCCTCTACTTCCAACTAAACCCTAGCCTACAATCCATAGGCATTGATAAGTTAATACCTTGTCACCCCCCATAAATGATTTATTTGTGTGGATCCAAGAACCTCCTCAATTTAGTTGACGCAACCATATCAGATCTGTTATCAATACGCATTTTTCTAGACTCGCTAAACCGTGTAGGCTCCCACATTTCTAAAAAAAAGCCGCGTCTACAAATTTGGAACCTAGGGTACTTTTCGTGAAGAGAATATTACCCATCTCAGGCTTATGGTGTTTCTTTGTTTTATTGCAGTCCATCGCCAACACCTGCCGGCTTCAAGAGAATATTATCCATCTCAGGCACGACCTGGATGAAATTGTTGGGTGCGCTAATTTGTATAAGAAAGAGGTGAACGATCTTCGCGTGCTGCGTTTGGAGACTAAAAAGTTGTCCAAACTTCAGGAGGAGAACATTGTGACGATGGAGAGAGATAAGACTTCCATCCAGGACCTCCACGAACAGAATGCTGACGTTGTTGGCAAGTGGAATCATGTTGCAATTGATCTCGTGTCGGCACGCAGGGACCTATGAGGCCCTTGAAACCTTGCATGAGTCCAACACAGAAGTAAGATTCGCCTTGGGTTATATCAATGTGCTGCAAATGAGGATCGAGGACCTGCGCGGCCATCTACCCGTAGAGGAAGATGTTGACTATAGAGTAGATGAATTGTTGTTCTTATCAAGGTTTCGGTTAGCCACCCCTTTTCTGGCACCTAATGTTTCCTTCTTCGTACGTGATGGAAGGGCTCATTGTAGTTGCGATGTGTCTTTTTTCTCGATAGTTGTAGACGAATGTGTTGGCTAGTAGTTCCATAATTGAAACATTTATTTGTGGGAAATGTTTGTTATGTGCATTGTTGGAGTAAAGTTTAAAAGACATGATCTGCAACATATATATAAAAGGACACCCAGTTCGTTCGGATACCAAGTAATAGGTGATAGGCCTTTATCGACCGTTGAACACAAAAGTACATTCACTTTCTTCGAACAACAATCCCAAAACGGCCCAAGCAAAAGGTGGCCCATATTTCACCGTAGTTCATTTGGATCCAAGAATCAGGTGCCTGGAGGCTAGAGGGGCCAAAATCAGGCCATACTAATTGAACAAAATAAGCCTTTGTTGTCTTCTATCCTGAAATTTGGAAACCAGATTCTTTTATAGGTTCAGCCCACCAAGATGGGATAGTTATTTTGGCCCAGTCTGTTCGAGACGTGTAAACTGACATATTGGGTCCACAGTCTGGCATGTTGGGCCCACCAAGCTCGGGCATGCTGGGACCCACCTTGATCTGACATGCGGACCCCACAGATCTCTGGCATACCGGGCCCACTAAAACTATCATACGTTGGTCCCACCAGGCTCTGACATGCGGCCCCCACAGATCTCTGGCATGCCGGACCCACCAAAACTCTCAGAGAAGGGTCCCAGCAGGCTCTGACATGTGCCCTCCACAGATTTCTGTCATGCCGGACCCACCAAAACTCCCAGAGAAGGGTCCCAGCAGACTCTGACATGCGGCCCACTCAGATCTCTGGCATGCCGGACCCACCAAAACTCTCAGAGAAGGATCCCAGCAGGCTCTGACATGCGGGGCCATGCGTCCAGAATTGACGGCAGATAGACACTTGTGCTGGCACGTGCGCAAAAAAATTGGCATGGCAACTGACATGTGGAACCCATGTTGGTGGTACTGATTGTTCTGGTCCAGTTCGCATGCTGGGAGGTTGTCGGAACGGGCGGCCCCACGCAGGTGGGTCGTGTCGGTACCTGACATGCGAGCCCGAGTGGTGCAGGCCAGGTACATGCGTGCAGATATTGGTTGTCTCCCTTTACAAATATGGGTCCCAGTGCTGCAGGTCTTGGACTGATGTGCGGGCAGACAGAAAAGTACGTGAACAAGAGCGTGCAGAGTGTGGGTCAGGTGTGTCCACCGGCCCGAAACCCAGTTGTTGTGACGCCCCGTCCCTGCTGACTCAGCAGTTCGGGCCGCCCACCACCCGCGACGCTCATTTATACACAATAGCTGACGTTTAGACCTCGTCCGTCACTATTTTTTGGGCCAAGCGTCCCAAATCGCCATATGTGACGCGAAAACACCCTATCGTCATAGAAAAAGATAATCGCTGATGGATTTCCAAACCGTCAGTATCATACCGTCATTGAAGACCCATATGTTACTAGTGGATCAAGAACAAACCAAGCTCCTACCTTCACCAAATGAAGGTAGTGAAGACTACTGTGTTGTTGGCTCGGCGGAGATGAGCCTCTCGATGGATGTCGGTGTAATCGTTGTCTAGGTAAATGGGAAGAAGGTCGTTGTCTGGGCAACGCCACGGGCGTGAAGCCGAAGTAGTGCTGCAGGGAACATTCAAGATACGGTTGCATCAGGTACGTCTGTGCGTCTTTGGTGCCTCCGTCTAGCGGTACTTCACAAAATCAGATGTTGCGATCCAGACACAGTTGTGGGGACCTGACATGTGACATGGATTGAAAAAAGGTTGTGATGCAACAAAATTTGTGGAGAATTGATTATGGACTTAGTATTTGTGGTTTTAGTTAACATGTACGATGAATCAAGATGGGAGTTATTAGCCTTTTCAGATGGGTGGGAGGGAGTAAATTGATTCTATGGCGTGCCGCTGAAGGTCGGTGACTAAATGAAGAAACAATTCCCATACTTGCTTTGTACCCTCTCGCTGTATTGACGACAAAAACAAGTGATTTTTGAGATTGTACAAAATAGCTCTAATAGTTTGATAATCTATTCTGTAATTTAAGGGCTAACTTGCTTTGAAGTTTAGATTTCCATATACATAAGCTTTGCTGGCTTCAAACTGGTTTCTCTAAATGATCCTTGCAGCAGCTTTCACAAAAATATCATTGTCGGAGAGAAAGCGGAAATTTTGGAGATGGAGCGCTTACAAGATTATTATTGCTAGCTAGAAATCAAGGCCTAAAGCCTAGAATGCAGCTTTGCCGGTGGTGAGTTTCACTAAATTTTCTCACCGCTAATTGAGTCACGGATTTCATTTATAGTAAAGATAATGAAATTTATGATCTTATAATTGTCTATTAATTCCATTCTTATAAATTTTATTCTACCAATTAGATAAGTCTTTTGAGTCGTGACGAAGCACGGACATTCAACTAGTAGTAGTAATAATAATAATAATAATAATAATAATTCATAGTATAATGTATTGATGGACTATGAGACTCTTTTATATATATACACACTCTTATACTCAATTTAAGTACAGTTTTTTTTATTTAATATAGTATTTTATACTTTTGGTTCTACTTCAATCTAATTTATCCCTCTCGCTTTCTTACCTGCTCTAGTTTTTTGGTGTTAGAACATCTCCATTCGCATCCTCAAACGACGTCCTGTAAAAGTGTTGGAATAGTCGTTTGGGGGACGATGCGGCATTCGCATCGCTCAAACGGCGTCCGGTAAAAGTGTTGGATTAGTCGTTTGGGGACGACGCGGTGTGGTGCCGCGTTTTGGGGGCACTCATTCCCAGCCGTATCCCCCAAATGTGACCTCCAACCAAAAAGCAAGTGTATGTTCGTGTTCGTGTTCGACGTTCGAGATAGACTGTCTATACACATGAAATGGGTTGGGGATGCCGAATAATATTTGGTGCACGCCCGGATCAAAGCGATCTTTGTAACGCGTGACTAGAAAAGGTTAAGTGTGCGATGTGCCCCAAGTTCCTTTGAAGGACAGTTTGGGAGTCGCTGCAAGAGATGCTCTTAAGGAGGTTCATTTTGTTTTCTTAGGTGTTCATGTGATCTATTTTTTCCTTTATTTTATTGCGGATGTAGCAGCCAGTCCTAGGTTATTCTTCTGGTTGCCTTTGGTTCTGTGGAAAAGAGAGAAATCCAAGGGATGTAGCTAGTGGCGGATCCCATATTTTCATCAAGCCTGGTCACATTGTAAGTCCGATTAAATGTTCGTCAAAATTTTCATCTAATTTTCATCAAAATAAGATGCACCGCTGGCTCGAAGCCTGGAGACGTCCCCGGGCTTAGGAACGGTTGGGCTCGCTATTGTTGTAGCGGTCGCTTTTAGCAGCATGTACAAATTAAGGTGAGCCAACCCAGGGCATGTAGAAAATATCGCGTGTGCGTGAAGTCCCCCGTGCCGCGCACTCCCCAAGTTGCGCATTTTTGGAAAGTTTTTTCATCTGAAAACGACAAGTTCAACTTGGTCGGACTGACCTGGTGTTAAGTTAAACCTAGGTCGACCTAAGTGTAATCACGTCCTTGTTTATTGGTTGGCAAAAAATTGGCATCTCTAATTTTCACACATCTCTTTCCCAACCGACAGTATAATGGTGGCTAATAGTAGTTTCAAAAGCCAAAAGACGAATTTGAAATTAGCATTTGGTACAGTTAATGGGAAGGACAATATAGTCACAACAACGTGTCTAAGGCTGCTCATAGTGGGAAGTAACTTACACTAGTAACATATGTCATGTTACTAGTTTAAGTTACTACCTCTATAGTGGGTAGTAACTTAGATGTGGTTTCATGCATAGACTCATATTGCCTTGAAATATGTGATGTTATAGTAAACATAACTAGTTACCACCTCACTCTTTTTTTCCAATTATTGTCATACCATGTCACCAAAATACCTTAAGGTGTGTGATGTTACCACCTATGTTAGCCCCACTATGAGCAGTCTAAGATTCTCTCATGCATTGAGAAGTCATTGCCTTGGAGGTTTAAGCGTTAACCTGTTCCACCTGCTCCGTTTCCTAGGTACTCGAAATGATCGAACTTGTTAAAAGTAAATTGACTTGGAGAAATACATAAGACTAGTCATAGGGGGAGTAACATATAGTAGTGTCATGCATATGACACTACTCTATGTTACTACCTTCATAATGCATAGTAACTGTAATATCCCAGGTATTGGGGTTACAAAAATAGGGGAAACAGATGTGTGCATCGCATTCATGCATAGAAAATCTGGGGAATTTTCGCGCTTTAAAGTAAAACAGTCACAGTAACTGAAGTTTCACTTGACCTTGGTGGAATTGAAGTAGCTCATCAAGTCAAGCGCTATAAACCTCAATGTGACTTTGGTTAAAACATTGTTTTGGGTAGAGATGATTTGATCTAAGGGGTAAGATCAAATGGAACTAATAATCCACACAACAACACTTTACTCAATGATCAATTGCTTGATCTTATAAAAGATCATAATATTGAATTCCCTGCCATAACATATGAACCTACAATTAATTGGAAATCAAGTAACAATAATTGGGAAACCATTCTTCACTTATCTTCTCCATGTCTTAAATTAATCCAAGCTCCTACCATAAAACCTATGATACCCATTCTACCTTAATCTTGGAAACAAGACAAGGATATCTAACAAAGAAATATAATTCTCCTCTATTTCCATATTATTATACATCAAATCCAAAGAGATGAGAGTTCTATGTTACTTATTAGAGGATCAATGATAAACCTTGAACAGAACCTTGGAAATACATCCATGTATTCAAACCATCACCTTTAAGAGAAACCTTAGAGTATTATTCAAGCCTTCCCATATGAGAGAGACCATTTATTCTAAACCTAGCTTTACCTATTAATGAACAAAGGACAACCTTTGAACTAAAGTATTAGGTTGTAAACCATTTCCCTTGAAGTGGTGAGATAACCTAATATCACATGGAATAATACCATATCCATGAATTGATAAAGTAAGGAGGAGATTAACTCAATCAAGACAGCCAAGTGGAGTCTTAGACTTAATACCTATTGAGATATTGTGAGTACACCATAAACCCTAGAATAAACAATTCCTGTATGAGAAAACTCAAGCTATAGAGTTACACTCAAGATAATTGAGGCAACACTTGAAATAAGGGAGATATTATGTTTAGTTAATCAAGACAACACTTGATCATGGAAGTGAAACCCTTCCATTAGAAATACTTTAGGAAGCCCAACCTTGAACATTATAAATTGAATGATGATCATAAAACCTAAGAACTTGAGGAAATGATATCAAGAACAAGTTGATCATGTCTAACCATGATCATGCTCTTGAGATATGTGAGGATAAGATAAACCCTAATAAGATAAGTAGATGTCATTCACCACATGAAATCATGGGGAAATCATTAGTAAGCAACCCTAGACTTATATCACAATCTTCACTCAAGAACCACAAGAAAACCTTTAGAGTTAAATTCTATACTTTATGTAGTGAGAAACCATACATTCATGTGACCAAAGTTAACTATAAAAAGAACTTAAATCAATGTAGTTACTTTAATGATAAGTTGGGAATAATAAAAGAAGGTAATTGGTAGAAGATAAAACCAATTCCCAAATCTTTAGTAATTAGGGTAGCACATGAAATATTAAGCAAGTAAACACCTTATCATGGTTAGGGGAGAATAAACCCTAGCACATGTAATATGATGTCATCCCATCTCACCACCTAGAATTAAACCTCAACCCTAGTTTATGTAACACTATAGTGATCCTAAAACAAACCAGGCCATAGCTGAGATTCAAACCAACTGCCATTAGATGAATCTCAATAGAACCTTAGAAATTGCTCACAAACTATATCTTTGGTTTCAATTATAAACCAAAGATTAACCTTGTGCTATATTGTGGTGACCCGGCATACCACTGCATGGTGTAGTATGCAAGTCTGATATAACACCAATGAAACACCGTTCCACTAGTATTATATCGCTCAGAGTGGTACAACAGAAACATATGCGGGTCCAAGGCATGTCTATAGAATTACAACATTGACTCTGTTACAAAAGATCATCACAGCCTCCTACTTTACAATGAGGTAAAACTGCAAATAAACTCCAGAAGAACGACTCGTAGTCTAATCTTATCACGGACTCTATTTGTAGAGTATTTAACTAACTATAGAGGCTATGAATAGATTCTATCTAAATAGGAACTAGGTTCACGGAGCTAGTCCCCTTCTATCGCTAATCTAGGTTTTCTCCTTGTCGGATGTGGTATCCGACTCCTCCGATATGGTCCTCGTCTCTTGAAGTAGTTGTTGACTCCTCGGTCTTTGAGTTGCACTGTAGATCCTCCTTTGATGCCTCCATATCTAAGCAGGGGATTTAAGAGTGGGATGAGTACGAGCGTACTCAACAAGTTCATTATAGGAAAGAGGTGTTTAATGCACTAGCTACGGCATTAGACCGTAAAGTCTAATACCAATGCAGGTTTTCATAATCATTTCTTCAAGAGGTTGCTTTTATTCGGAAGAACTATGTCCGTCAGCCTTCACCGGTTTACTAGAACTTCATGGAGCTCCTTTCCGGCCGCGTTCGCAGCTTCCATATCCCGGAACAGGGAGTGACAGGTCACGGTTCTTTACACTCTGCAGAGGTGTGTTGCTTTACCCATAAGAGATCTTAACCTTGGTGCCAACCGAGCCGCGAGCTCGTCCACACTTCCTATGGTGTGAGGCCCGGTATAAGGTCATAGCCAATCATATTCCTCCGCTGCCTCATACACCCACCCGTTGTTGCAAACCCCGACCCTGGGTCCTCGCCGGTCCACTTACACCCCTTAGGGACGGACCCCGACCACGACAACAGTTCAGGTCTCTACCATGAACTCCTTCGCCGGCAGCTGCAACCCATCATAGACCGCAATTACCGTGGGGACTTTATCGGGACCCCCACCCTACCACTTGTCCTCTCTTGGATCAAGGGTACCACTTGTCCTCTCTTGGATCAAGGGTCTACGGTAAAGCGCATCCGTTGATGTACAAGAGGTGGAAATACAATTGACTATTCCGTCCCACTCCGGATCTTATGGTTAACACGGGTATTACGGCACAAGAATCACTGGCGACATTTGTTGTTTAATCCTAGATGGATATAAACCCTTGCAATGGAACCTCCACCATATCAACACAATCCATGGTTCCATTGCCCACCACATAGTCATATTCATAGTTATGAAAATAGTGGTTTTGCTTTTTATGCAATAGTGATAAACATAGTACTTTGCAAGTAATTTGGTAAAAATACTCAAATGACATGAGCAAGCGATGAACTTGCCTTGTGACTGTGGTAGAATGTAATCAAAAGCTTCTACTCGCAGGGAAACTCCAAATTCTGAAAATAACATCATTGTCCGGTAAGGACAATGTTTAAAGATCTGCAAGATGTTATTATGCATAATATATGTTATGCATTTGGTAAAACCCCGCTATAACCCCAATAGTTGTATGTTAATTGAGTTTGGTGAGTTCTGTGTTATGTGTTGTGCTTTTTAGCATTGTTTCATAGTCAAGGTATTTATTAGGGTTTTGGATTCACTAGATTATATTTTATCGGTTGAAGAGTAAAGACTTGAAACAAGAGATACTTGTTTTAGAATTTATCATGACTCTTTTCTATTATTAAGGAATAGTGTGAAGACATGAAAGAAACAATTTTAGTTTTATATTAGGTTTCTAGATATTTAGTAGAACATGAAATGCAATGTGTAAGAGTACATCATAATATATGGTTGATTTTATATGGTTGGTATAAAGAAAATTTAAATGATTTTTTTAACAATTCCTAATTGTGTCATGGTTCTCAATTAAGTCTTCCTTTTAAAAGAATCTTCTTTTATATTCTAAAAAATAAAAGGCAATATCTAAATAGTTTTCTTGATCTTATAACTCTTAGAAAAAAAAACATTTAATTATTCATCCAAATTCATGGAATAGTTATGAAATAGTATCATTAACACACTTAATATATATTTTTATGATTTTAAGTTATATCTTAGGTAATTGGTTAAGTGAAACATGAATTTAAGAAGTTTAAGATAGTGATAACAATACAATGATTATGTATTGGTTATAAGTTTAGAATTTAGATCCAAAAATGATTTATTACTTAAATATTATTTTTCCTTACTTTTATGTGGCTAGAATAATTGAGGAAAACATATTTGAGAGTTTAAACATTATTAATTAAAAACTTAAAAAATAGACTTCCAAAAATATTGTAAAATATAGTAGAAGGAATGATTATTATAATTTTCTTATTTTTATTTGCTGTTAGTTTTCTATGTCCAATATTTCCTTATTTGGATTTTATTGTGACTTAATTTATTTACAAATGATTTTCCTAAAAATATAGAATGACTAATTTGGACTGAACTTAACTGGTCCAGCCGGACCTGGCCCAACTTGGCTCTAGCCAAGCCTGGTTTGACCCTCTCCATTTCTCCTCGCTCTCTTTCTCGCTGAAGCGCACAGCACGCACACGATTCCCCTCACCGTACGCCTCCAGCGATGTGGTCGCCGCTCTGTGATTCCGGTCGGTCGCCGGCCGTCTCCGTCGCCGCAGCTCACCTTCGAGGCTTCTCCGCCCTCTCATCCTTCTTCTCCATCAAATCCTCCTCGCCGCGACGCCCCTGTCGCCCGCATCCTTGCCCCAAACTAACCCTAGCTGTCTACAGTTCCAGCCATCGCCGACCGATTCCGGCGTCGCCGTCCGTCGGCGTGACTCCTCCATAAACTCTCCATTGTATCTCCTTCACGGCGCCGCCTCCCTGCACCCGCTTGCGCCCTGCGGCTAGGCCCCTAGTTTGGCCTGGCTCGGTCGCCGGCGTGATGCCGCGCGCCGGTGTGCCCCCTGGTCTTCTACCTTTACCCGCACGCCGGCGGGATGGTACCGCAGGTCCGCAACCCCGGCGTCCGTGTACCGGGTGCTCGGTGATGCCGCGATGTCGCTCCGGTGGTGCCGTGGTTGAGGTGATGCCGCTGCTCGGTGGCATGGTGATGGTGCTCGCTCGTCGCTACTACCCCCTCGACCTTGACGCCGGCGGGACGGTGCCGCGGACGCAACCCCGGCGTCAACTTCTACTTCTAGTGCTGCAATTGCAATGTGAGCTATATCCCACTCCTCTCTTACTCTGTCTATGGCCTTGTGTTAATCTAGATGGTGCCAGTAGTTCGGTTATAATCTTGCTGATATGTTGGTTATGACATTTCTGGTATATATGATATATCCCCTGATAAGACATGGAGTGTGGTTGGCCTATGCATATGTGGTTTCAGATTGTGCTAATGAACTTGGGTTGGTCTGTTACTAGTATTTATATCTCTGTTTGGATGAATAGATCATCCCCGACATGTGTGTCTTGTTGTAATATCACTATTACCAAAACTGAATGCTTTTATTCAGTATTTCAGTGAACTGTGGGTATTCAGTTATTATTCCGCTTAATTCGTATTGGGTTTACATATACAAGAAGCAAGTATTGTTGCTTGCATATGCATGATTTATTTGATGGCTTGGCGGCTGCTACTATAGTACTACTTGGTTTGTAGCTGTCCTGGTTTATCAATTTGATGAATTGAACCTACTGATCGTGCAGTGCTAAAGTTACTGATCTCACTAAAAATGTTCACGGAACTTTTAGGTCTAAGTTGGACAGTTAACTTGCTATTAGCATGCTGGGTGGGTTATTTGCATGCTCCACATGCTTAAATTATACTTATGTTCCTCGGATTGGTAATATCATGATTCATGTGGCTTTGCTACTTTATCCAATGATCTAAGGATCCCCTGTTCATTTGCAAGTGTGGAATATCAACTATTTATATGTAGTTGTGCAAAGTGTGTGTGTTTCCAGATTCATGGACCTAATTACTTGGATGGCTTTTACTCAGGGATCTTGCTGCCCTCGCGAGCAGGTCTCTCTCTTACTGACTATTAATTGATAAGAACAGATATATTCTTGATTTCTTGGCCCCTTCCTAAGATGCAAAGGCTGATGATTTTGTAGCTTAGTGTTGATGTCTTTTCTTTCTTTACATACGTGCCCATGTACTATCTCACTGGCATGATTATCCTATAGTGCCACAGTTGAGTGAGCATAAGGTGATGACATGTTGGTGTAAGATATAGTGCTATAGGTGCTTATGTAGAGTAGAGAAATAGGCATTGATCTGGGCTATATGACCAGATGATGCAAATGTCCATCCCAAGCTTCTAATGATGCTTGAGTTGATTTTTATATACCTATGCTTGCTTTAGCCGATGATGCAAAGGCTCGAGGCTCAGATTTGTAATAAGAACAGATACTATGACATAGCTCTTATTTCTCTGTGATGATCAGGCATAGCATCTCTATGCAGACTGAGAGAATCACCTCTCACAATTTAACTGATGATTTATAGTTTGAGGTTTGCCTATTTTATTACTTGCAAAATCTTTCCATGTGCCATATGCTTAGGTTTAATCCGCTCTGTGATACCTCCTGGGAGTGTGCACAGAAGAAATATCCATTTAGCAAGATTGGTGCTGTTGGTAGATTATGTAGAGTGATGTATTAGGCGAAGATCATAACCATGATCAGATGATGTTAAAATTTCCCAAACAAACCCTTATGGATGCTTGTAAGAATTTACAAGTGCAAATATGACATGGGATAGATCCTGGTGATCTATACCGCTGATGAATTCATATGTTGTAGTTGGATTTGGCTGTATAGCAACCTGCTGCTGTAGAGAGGCTTGGTCTTCTGGATTCTGAGCTTTCCTGCGTCTTGTGGCATGCCTGCACCTCCTCGCTGCTTCTACTTCCTCCTAAAATCTAGCTGTTGATTTTAGTGGTTTATCTAGTGTGTTGTTCTAGTGGATCATGAGGTGTTCTTGCTGGTATGTGATAGAAATGACTACTCCCATGAGCTGCTGCTGCGGCTGGCTGTGTTGGTGTGTTGGAAGATTTGATACTGTTGCTTATATACTGCTGGGCAGTACATGTGGGCTTGACAGCACATGGCTGCATGTGGTGACTGTGCTGCTTGGTAGGTAACTTACTCTCCATGTGCAAGTGAACAAGTTGTATTTCTTCTCCTCCTTGTGCAAGCTACGGTTGGTGCTTGTAGATATCCAGTGTTGGCCTTTCTTTTGTGGCTGCCAAGTAGATTAACACTGCTACCTAATATTGTTTAGTTGAACTTTAAATTTATGGCTTTCTTGTTAATTACTTGCTGGCTGGAATGACTAATTAAGCTGGTGCTTAATTAGGAAAGTGTTGGCTTATATAAGGTTAAGTGATGCTTTAGGGTCCTGTTGGTAATCAATACCAGCAGAGAACCATTTTAATTCTAATGTAGCCTTTCTAATTAGGAACTTGACTAAGTTGGAGGGATTTATTAGTTGCCTTTGTTGCCTGCAATATAAATATATCAGTGTTGCCTATTGTCCCTTCTCTAAAGCAAAATGGATCACTCAATGTTGCTTTGTCCTCGTTGCCTACTTGTCCAAGATGATCCAAGATAATCCATAATCCTTTGTTGCCTTGAATTGATATTAATCCCTCTGGCCATAGTTTGGATATTAGGACAAGTTCCTAATATCCATGAGTTGAGTTCCAAAACTAAGATGCCTCATCTAAGATGATGGCAAACATTTTAATAATAACACAATTCTTTTCTTGGCTTTGTTGTTTTTCTTATTGCAGGAAAAGAAGACGTTGGAGAATTGGAGAAGAGCAAGATTAGTTTAGGTTTTCTTTTTATTATCTTATTTTGTAATCTTTTATTTGTTTTTGTAACTTGAAATAATAATTCTGTAATGGTTGTACAGTTCCAATAGATGGATGCTATGTTTAATGTTTAGTTCTTGATTGCACATTCTTATTATAATTATACTTATTTGATTTATAATTTCTAAAATGCTTAATAACTGTGTTGTATTATTAAATATTGTAAACATATAACTTTTTCTTTTGAGATTCAAATTCCGATTCAAATCCCTATTTGAATTTCTGTCATTCCTATTTGAATTGAATTTCAAATTGTTTCCCCAAATTGCAAAAGTTAAACAAAGGTCATGTCGAAATTCACGCACTCACGTCGATGACCTAATTCAATTCCACCGACGTAAGAGAAACTCCGATCTCTTTGTATTGTAAGTGAATGCGCTAAATTTTTTCGGATTTTCTATGCATGAATGCAATGCACACATCTGTTTCCTCTATTTTTGTAACCCCAAATACTGGGATATTACAGTCTCTACCCCTTAAACTAAACTTCGTCCTCGAAGTTTGAACTCTCTTACGTTTCGGAGTGTGGATCTGACTTGTGCAGACTACGACTTTTCTTGAACTCCGTATTGATCTTACTGGATATCATTGAATATATCCCTTGTCCAGATTCTTCCTGGAATCCAATAGTGTATGTCTCTAAGTCATGGTTTTTTACTTCAATTCCATGATTTCTTGCAATATCCTAATCTTGTTTCCTTTCTCATTGAAGATTCAATGATTGGGACTTCTTCTGGTGCTGCTGGTCTTAACTGAACACTAATTTGACAACTTACTCCTAATAGGCAAAGTAGGTCTTTGTTTTCCCTTACTACCAGAATTGCAGTAATGATACTTGGTAATGTACTTACCATGGAAATGGTTGTGATGGTTTATTTCCCAAAGAATGGATTAGACTCATTTATTCCATCCAATCATGGTTTATAGTTGATACCTATGACTATTTTGGATTATTTAGGTTCCATGAAAGGAATCTTTCTTTTAGTCTTTAGTTTTGGTATAATCAATCTCCTTCGGTCTTTGGCCTTCTCGAGCTGTATTTGGTCTACAGTATCTTCTTCGTCCAACTTCATTAACTTTGTCTTATTTGAGCTTATGTACTTCTGAGTAGATATTACTCATTTGCTCAAGTTATAGTCCACTTCTTACTTCCTCAAGGTATAAATCTCGGCTTCTGGTCTGACATCCTTCTGAAAGTAATGTTCAACAATCTTATGAAAATAAGATTGAACTTCCTCTCAGTTCAGACCTTCTTCTTCTATTATGCTCAAAGTATTGAGTTATTGTACATCCAACTAAATCTTTACTCTACCCCTTAGAGTTTTCTTATGGTCTTCAACTCCTTTTCTTCCAACTATTGGACTTATGATTAGAATATTGGTATAGGTCTTGTTTATAATTTATATTCCTCTAAGGTTTTGCGAAGAAACTTTGTGGTGTATCCACTCAATTGTGGACATCCAATGTGAATCCTTAGACTAAATGTTTATAGGTCAATGTTATTTGGCTAATAAGGTTTTATTTGTTCACAAACCTTTGTTACAAATAATTAAATCGTGGACTATTTGTAATACCAACTGATACCAGCTGTGGTTATTATACCAACTGTGGCTATTTGATATCTAAAAATGGATTCTATTATAGGTCCTGATCAACTGGACGAGACATCTTCTACTTTATCTCGCAGTGTGTTGATATTATACCAATTGTGGTCTTCCGATATCGACTATGGTCTTCTTATGTCTGCTATGTTTTCATATATCACCTTCCTTCATTCAGGGGTTTATTTTGCAAGAAAACCACTAGCTGACACTATGATTATAGTATCCTAAGTGATTTCCCATGCATTCCCTCTTCTATGTTGACTATGGATCAGCTTCAGCTTCACCATAATCACCATATTTCTTACCTTCATGCTTCTCATGTACTAAAGTACTCCTCTGTTGAGGTAAAGCATGAATGTTGATTGGCACTTCCTTCAGAGTATTGTGGTTGCTTCCCACAACTTTGTTTACTTTATCTGATGAACCTTCATCTTGTCTTCAAAATATACAAAATTCGTCACTTCCTCACACGAATACCATTACCCTCTAGATCTGTAGCATCAAGTAAGGACTTGATATTGCAACATGCATTTGCATATCAAAGTCTAACTTCATGTATGGATCTAGTCAAACAATGAAGATCCAATAAAATCCAAGAAGATTCAGCTTTGTGCTTATATTACACACCATCATAAGCCTGAATATATTAGTTGAGTAAGACATCTCTAAACATCAGGCTGAGATGTGTAGTATATAACACCACATAAATAGGGTTGTATCGTGATACTTAGCACGAATAGATGGGATTCTACTATTTGTCTCAACTTTACCTTAATTGCACATTTGCAATGAGATAAACTTGAAACAAAGTGGTTTGGGATAATTAAGGTTAACTTAATTTCCTTCGGAAGTACTAAATTAACTTCTATTTTGTTGAGGACTATCTCACATGATATATCTTGGTTCGAACATTGCTACTCTAAACACCTATTATGGAAATATAGCTCCTACACTTCCAAGTGTTCATATTATCATAAAACTATGGTCATGATGTGCTTGGCACACTTCCCATGGTTTTGGAACATAATTCTTGCACTATTGTTTTACTCTATTGGTGATCACCTGACTTCTTATTATACTTCTCCTAAATATTTATGATGCTCTAGTTCATCACATAATGATTCTCAGGTGAATCCTATATGATTACTATCACTACTATGTAAGTGGACATATTTTATTTCTGTCACTCCTCCTTACATTCCATGATTGACTCATCATGGTCTATGCTACTTTATATAACTTATATTTTTCACTGACTATCAATTGTTTCACAAGTCTGGATAATTTTACTTACTCATTACTTAATTTGGTCTACATTATCTATTAGGATATCATAATTATCTTCACCACTCGATATTACTCCTATTACAGGTCTGAAAACTCTTACTTCATCATAACATATGTTGGTACACATCTTCCAATAGGATATCTTCCTTATGGTTGTATCCTCTCTTTGGACTACCATGTATTGTATACCAACTGTGATCTACTCATCTATTGTTTTAAGGACTTGTTGATATGCTACATACTTGGAATTAACTACTAGCTTCACTTATGAAGAATAGGTAGGAAAGTTTGACTTGAGTATGTCAGGATAATTCTCAAGTGAATACCCATCTCAAGTCATACAAATATTTGGTTTACCTAAGACAACTTCCTATAGACACTACCAATCCTATAGGTCTCCTTTTCAAGGGTTTTAATCCTAGGGTCAAAGCATTTGCTCTGATACCAACTGTGGTGACCCGGCATACCACTGCATGGTGTAGTATGCAAGTCCGATATAACACCAATGAAACACCGTTCCACTAGTATTATATCGCTCAGAGTGGTACAACAGAAACATATGCGGGTCCAAGGCATGTCTATAGAATTACAACATTGACTCTGTTACAAAAGATCATCACAGCCTCCTACTTTACAATGAGGTAAAACTGCAAATAAACTCCAGAAGAACGACTCGTAGTCTAATCTTATCACGGACTCTATTTGTAGAGTATTTAACTAACTATAGAGGCTATGAATAGATTCTATCTAAATAGGAACTAGGTTCACGGAGCTAGTCCCCTTCTACTCGCTAATCTAGGTTTTCTCCTTGTCGGATGTGGTATCCGACTCCTCCGATATGGTCCTCGTCTCTTGAAGTAGTTGTTGACTCCTCGGTCTTTGAGTTGCACTTGTAGATCCTCCTTTGATGCCTCCATATCTAAGCGGGGATTTAAGAGTGGGATGAGTACGAGCGTACTCAACAAGTTCATTATAGGAAAGAGGTGTTTAATGCACTAGCTACGGCATTAGACCGGAAAGTCTAATACCAATGCAGGTTTTCATAATCATTTCTTCAAGAGGTTGCTTTTATTCGGAAGAACTATGTCCGTCAGCCTTCACCGGTTTACTAGAACTTCATGGAGCTCCTTTCCGGCCGCGTTCGCAGTTCCATATCCCGGAACGAGGAGTGACAGGTCACGGTTCTTTACACTCTGCAGAGGTGTGTTGCTTTACCCATAAGAGATCTTAACCTTGGTGCCAACCGAGCCGCGAGCTCGTCCACACTTCCTATGGTGTGAGGCCCGGTATAAGGTCATAGCCAATCATATTCCTCCGCTGCCTCATACACCCACCCGTTGTTGCAAACCCCGACCACTGGGTCCTCGCCGGTCCACTTACACCCCTTAGGGACGGACCCCGACCACGACAACAGTTCGGGTCTCTACCATGAACTCCTTCGCCGGCAGTCGCAACCCATCATAGACCGCAATTACCGTGGGGACTTTATCGGGACCCCCACCCTACCACTTGTCCTCTCTTGGATCAAGGGTACCACTTGTCCTCTCTTGGATCAAGGGTCTACGGTAAAAGCGCATCCGTTGATGTACAAGAGGTGGAAATACAATTGACTATTCCGTCCCACTCCGGATCTTATGGTTAACACGGGTATTACGGCACAAGAATCACTGGCGACATTTGTTGTTTAATCCTAGATGGATATAAACCCTTGCAATGGAACCTCCACCATATCAACACAATCCATGGTTCCATTGCCCACCACATAGTCATATTCATAGTTATGAAAATAGTGGTTTTGCTTTTTATGCAATAGTGATAAACATAGTACTTTGCAAGTAATTTGGTAAAAATACTCAAATGACATGAGCAAGCGATGAACTTGCCTTGTGACTCGTGGTAGAATGTAATCAAAAGCTTCTACTCGCGGGGAAACTCCAAATTCTGAAAATAACATCATTGTCCGGTAAGGACAATGTTTAAAGATCTGCAAGATGTTATTATGCATAATATATGTTATGCATTTGGTAAAACCCCGCTATAACCCCAATAGTTGTATGTTAATTGAGTTTGGTGAGTTCTGTGTTATGTGTTGTGCTTTTTAGCATTGTTTCATAGTCAAGGTATTTATTAGGGTTTTGGATTCACTAGATTATATTTTATCAGTTGAAGAGTAAAGACTTGAAACAAGAGATACTTGTTTTAGAATTTATCATGACTCTTTTCTATTATTAAGGAATAGTGTGAAGACATGAAAGAAACAATTTTAGTTTTATATTAGGTTTCTAGATATTTAGTAGAACATGAAATGCAATGTGTAAGAGTACATCATAATATATGGTTGATTTTATATGGTTGGTATAAAGAAAATTTAAATGATTTTTTTAACAATTCCTAATTGTGTCATGGTTCTCAATTAAGTCTTCCTTTTAAAAGAATCTTCTTTTATATTCAAAAAAATAAAAGGCAATATCTAAATAGTTTTCTTGATCTTATAACTCTTAGAAAAAAAAACATTTAATTATTCATCCAAATTCATGGAATAGTTATGAAATAGTATCATTAACACACTTAATATATATTTTTATGATTTTAAGTTATATCTTAGGTAATTGGTTAAGTGAAACATGAATTTAAGAAGTTTAAGATAGTGATAACAATACAATGATTATGTATTGGTTATAAGTTTAGAATTTAGATCCAAAAATGATTTATTACTTAAATATTATTTTTCCTTACTTTTATGTGGCTAGAATAATTGAGGAAAACATATTTGAGAGTTTAAACATTATTAATTAAAAACTTAAAAAATAGACTTCCAAAAATATTGTAAAATATAGTAGAAGGAATGATTATTATAATTTTCTTATTTTTATTTGCTGTTAGTTTTCTATGTCCAATATTTCCTTATTTGGATTTTATTGTGACTTAATTTATTTACAAATGATTTTCCTAAAAAAATATAGAATGACTAATTTGGACTGAGCTTAACTGGTCCAGCCGGACTTGGCCCAACTTGGCTCTAGCCAAGCCTGGTTTGACCCTCTCCATTTCTTCTCGCTCTCTCTCGCTGAAGCGCACAGCACGCACACGATTCCCCTCACCGTACGCCTCCAGCGATGTGGTCGCCGCTCTGTGATTCCGGTCGGTCGCCGGCCGTCTCCGTCGCCGCAGCTCACCTTCGAGGCTTCTCCGCCCTCTCATCCTTCTTCTCCATCAAATTCTCCTCGCTGCGACGCCCCTGTCGCCCGCACCCTTGCCCCAAACTAACCCTAGCTGTCTACAGTTCCAGCCATCGCCGGCCGATTCCGGCGTCGCCGTCCGTCGGCGTGACTCCTCCATAAACTCTCCACTGTATCTCCTTCACGGCGCCACCTCCCTGCACCCGCTTGCGCCCCTGCGGCTAGGCCCCTAGTTTGGCCTGGCTCGGTCGCCGGCGTGATGCCGCGCGCCGGTGCGCCCCCTGGTCTTCTACCTTTACCCAGACGCCGGCGGGATGGTACTGCAGGTCTGCAACCCCGGCGTCCGTGTACTGGTGCTGGTGATGCTGCGATGTCGCTCTGGTGGTGCTGTGGTTGAGGTGATGCTGCTGCTGGTGGCATGGTGATGGTGCTCTGCTGCTGCTACTACCCCCTCGACCTTGACGCCGGCGGGACGGTGCCGCGGACGCAACCCCGGCGTCAACTTCTACTTCTAGTGCTGCAATTGCAATGTGAGCTATATCCCACTCCTCTCTTACTCTGTCTATGGCCTTGTGTTAATCTATATGGTGCCAGTAGTTCGGTTATAATCTTGCTGATATGTTGGTTATGACATTTCTGGTATATATGATATATCCCCTGATAAGACATGGAGTGTGGTTGGCCTATGCATATGTGGTTTCAGATTGTGCTAATGAACTTGGGTTGGTCTGTTACTAGTATTTATATCTCTGTTTGGATGAATAGATCATCCCCGACATGTGTGTCTTGTTGTAATATCACTATTACCAAAAGCTGAATGCTTTTATTCAGTATTTCGGTGAACTGTGGGTATTCGGTTATTATTCCGCTTAATTCGTATTGGGTTTACATATACAAGAAGCAAGTATTGTTGCTTGCATATGCATGATTTATTTGATGGCTTGGCGGCTGCTACTATAGTACTACTTGGTTTGTAGGCTGTCCTGGTTTATCAATTTGATGAATTGAACCTATCGATCGTGCGGTGCTAAAGTTACTTGATCTCACTAAAAATGTTCACGGAACTTTTAGGTCTAAGTTGGACGGTTAACTTGCTATTAGCATGCTTGGGTGGGTTATTTGCATGCTCCACATGCTTAAATTATACTTATGTTCCTCGGATTGGTAATATCATGATTCATGTGGCTTTGCTACTTTATCCAATGATCTAAGGATCCCCTGTTCATTTGCAAGTGTGGAATATCAACTATTTATATGTAGTTGTGCAAAGTGTGTGTGTTTCCAGATTCATGGACCTAATTACTTGGATGGCTTTTACTCAGGGATCTTGCTCGCCCTCGCGGCGGTCTCTCTCTTGCCGACTATTAATTGATAAGAACGAGATATATTCTTGATTTCTTGGCCCCTTCCCGAGATGCAAAGGCTGATGATTTTGTAGCTTAGTGTTGATGTCTTTTCTTTCTTTACATACGTGCCCATGTACTATCTCACCGGCATGATTATCCTATAGTGCCACGAGTTGAGTGAGCATAAGGTGATGACATGTTGGTGTAAGATATAGTGCTATAGGTGCTTATGTAGAGTAGAGAAATAGGCATTGATCTGGGCTATATGACCAGATGATGCAAATGTCCATCCCAAGCTTCTAATGATGCTTGAGTTGATTTTTATATACCTATGCTTGCTTTAGCCGATGATGCAAAGGCTGAGGCTCAGATTTGTAATAAGAACAGATACTATGACATAGCTCTTATTTCTCTGTGATGATCAGGCATAGCATCTCTATGCAGACTGAGAGAATCACCTCTCACAATTTAACTGATGATTTATAGTTTGAGGTTTGCCTATTTTATTACTTGCAAAATCTTTCCATGTGCCATATGCTTAGGTTTAATCCGCTCCGTGATACCTCCCGGGAGTGTGCACGGAAGAAATATCCATTTAGCAAGATTGGTGCTTGTTGGTAGATTATGTAGAGTGATGTATTAGGCGAAGATCATAACCATGATCAGATGATGTTAAAATTTCCCAAACAAACCCTTATGGATGCTTGTAAGAATTTACAAGTGCAAATATGACATGGGATAGATCCCGGTGATCTATACCGTTGATGAATTCATATGTTGTAGTTGGATTTGGCTGTATAGCAACCTGCTGTCGTAGAGAGAGGCTTGGTCTTACGGATTCCGAGCTTTCCTGCGTCTTGTGGCATGCACCGCACCTCCTCGTTGCTTCTACTTCCTCCTAAAATCTAGTTCGTTGATTTTAGTGGTTTATCTAGTGTGTTGTTCTAGTGGATCATGAGGTGTTCTTGCTTGGTATGTGATAGAAATGACTACTCCCATGAGCTAGCTGTCGCTGGCTGGCTGTGTTGGTGTGTTGGAAGATTTGATACTTGTTGCTTATATACTGCTGGGCAGTACATGTGGGCTTGACGAGCACATGGCTGCATGTGGTGACTCGTGCTGCTTGGTAGGTAACTTACTCTCCATGTGCAAGTGAACAAGTTGTATTTCTTCTCCTCCTTGTGCAAGCTACGGTTGGTGCTTGTAGATATCCAGTGTTGGCCTTTCTTTTGTGGCTGCCAAGTAGATTAACACTGCTACCTAATATTGTTTAGCTGAACTTTAAATTTATGGCTTTCTTGTTAATTACTTGCTGGCTGGAATGACTAATTAAGCTGGTGCTTAATTAGGAAAGTGTTGGCTTATATAAGGTTAAGTGATGCTTTAGGGTCCTGTTGGTAATCAATACCAGCAGAGAACCATTTTAATTCTAATGTAGCCTTTCTAATTAGGAACTTGACTAAGTTGGAGGGATTTATTAGTTGCCTTTGTTGCCTGCAATATAAATATATCAGTGTTGCCTATTGTCCCTTCTCTAAAGCAAAATGGATCACTCAATGTTGCTTTGTCCCTGTTGCCTACTTGTCCAAGATGATCCAAGATAATCCATAATCCTTTGTTGCCTTGAATTGATATTAATCCCTCTGGCCATATTTTGGATATTAGGACAAGTTCCTAATATCCATGAGTTGAGTTCCAAAACTAAGATGCCTCATCTAAGATGATGGCAAACATTTTAATAATAACACAATTCTTTTCTTGGCTTTGTTGTTTTTCTTATTGCAGGAAAGAAGACGTTGGAGAATTGGAGAAGAGCAAGATTAGTTTAGGTTTTCTTTTTATTATCTTATTTTGTAATCTTTTATTTGTTTTTGTAACTTGAAATAATAATTTCGTAATGGTTGTACAGTTCCAATAGATGGATGCTATGTTTAATGTTTAGTTCTTGATTGCACATTCTTATTATAATTATACTTATTTGATTTATAATTTCTAAAATGCTTAATAACTGTGTTGTATTATTAAATATTGTAAACATATAACTTTTTCTTTTGAGATTCAAATTCCGATTCAAATCCCTATTTGAATTTCTGTCATTCCTATTTGAATTGAATTTCAAATTGTTTCCCCAAATTGCAAAAGTTAAACAAAGGTCATGTCGAAATTCACGCACTCACGTCGATGACCTAATTCAATTCCACCGACGTAAGAGAAACTCCGATCTCTTTGTATTGTAAGTGAATGCGCTAAATTTTTTCGGATTTTCTATGCATGAATGCAATGCACACATCTGTTTCCTCTATTTTTGTAACCCCAAATACTGGGATATTACATATATTTAATAATTCAAACCCATAAGTGATAATCAACCACTTATCATTAGAATCAAAACCAAACCCTGATAAGAGTAATAATTACTCTCGGTATTTCAAAGGATTAAGAGACCATAATACTAATGTGAGATTTAATATGGGTTATCATCAAACCTACACAACCCTAATAAAATGTTGCTCACATGAACTAATATACAAGTGATTAAACTCTCAAATGGAAACTAAGACATAATAACAATCCCTCAAATACTTTGAGTTGGAAGTATCACTCTCATAATTCTAAACAGAATTGATTGCATAGCAAAAGGAGAATTAAAGGAAACATATAAAATTCATGATTATGAGTTATTTTGAATAAGTCACTAATATGCAATATAATCTTATCTAAAATAATTATTCCAATAGAATACTGGTATGAAAGACAGGAAACTAAATCCTGATTGAAATTTGCATAATTGAAAGATCTCGCAAAAGTAAACCAAACCCAAATATGAATTTCAATGGATAAATATAAAACAGGAAAATAAAAACGAGAAAAGTAAAATAGGGAAAAACCTATCCGGACCTCGCCAGGCCGCGACAACCCGAGCTTCAGCCTTGACGCAGCCCAACGAAGCCCAATGCACAGCCCAGCCCAGCACCAGAATCAACCCGACCCAAATAACGTTTCGCTGTAAAAAATAAAGAGAAGAAGCGAAGCCGTTCCTTCTTCTTCCCTGAGATCGACACGGCGGAGGAGCTCCCTGGCCACGTCCTCGACGACGATAAGGACGAGCCCCGGACTCCAATTCCATTCCAAAGATCTGCGTGAATCGCAACGAGTCCGTTGACATAGTTTGCGCCACGATTCGTGCCCATTGCACACCTCTACCTCACCGTGGCATCTGCGCCGTCTCCGGCGATGTGACGTCGAATTCGACCATGCCAGGAGCTATAAAGCTGCTCAGAGCTTCGCCCAAGAACCCTAGTTCGTCTCCGCCAAACCTCGCCCTCTCATTCACTCCCTATCCCTGGCAATAGCCCGCCAGTTACCGCCGGCGTCGGAGAAGAAGCGGACGAGGGGAGGCGCCCCAGCATCCGAGAGGCGGTCGAGGAGGTGCGCCTCGACGTGTAGACCCGTTGGGAGAAGGCACGCATCCGGGGAAGCTAGGGAGAGGCCCAATTTCACTAGCCCCTTCCACAGCACCTCGCCGGAAATCATGTCCGTGAGGGCAGCTCCGACCATCCCGGGCTTCGTCGAGCAGCTCATCGGCTTCAGGTGATCCTTACGCATCTTTAGAGCCCGAATCCATGCTCAATCATCAACTGTGGCGTTATTTCGAGTACTCACCGGAGTTGCACCGCCGCGGTCTTGTTCTCCGGCGAGGCTCCGGTGACCGTCTGGGAAAACCAACACCACCGCTGTACTCAGCGTGTCGAGGGGGCCCGTGAGAGCCTAGCCGCGCGTCCTGGGGCGCCGAAGTTGGCGGCGCCACCGCGTCGTTGTCTCACCGGCGTTTAACCGTCGGCGAGGTCAAACGCCCGGTCAAATCTGACCAACATTCGTCCGCGTGGCAGCTGACGTGGACTAGGGTCCACCAGTCAGTGATACGGGTAGAAACCCAAACGGTACACTTAGTCTTTTCTGTTTAAATATAAATCCAGTAAATTACTGCATCTTCAAATAAATTTAGAAAATCCAAATTAAGTCAGAAAAATATAAATGAGATATGAAAATTCTTAGAAAAGATAACTCTATCCAATAAAAATATAAAATGAAATTTTTATTTTTAATAAAAATTTCATTATTTAATACTTGTTCATTAAGCCTTTAATTCTAATTCCAAATTCAAATAAAATTCAATAATTAGTAAAAATCTCATAAAATAAATAAAAACCAGTAAGTAAATAAGGAAAACATTACAATTAATTTTCCTTTTCTATTAATTTATTTAAATCCTTATTAGAAGGATTTAAACCCTAATTAATTATTATCTTAATTAATAATTATTTAAAAATTATTAAAAATGCCAAACTCAATATTATTCTTATTTCAAAATTATTAATAACTTCAACTTTATCAATGAAGTTATTAATCCAATAATTATAGGGTAATTAGCAAACCCTAATTCCATATAGAGTAATATTACAACCCTACCATTTCATGTGAACCCTAAAAACCCTAATTCCATTAGGAACCCCGACTCCATTAATTAATCAGTTTGAAGCTTAATTTGTTTCTAACCTAAACCCTAGGTTAGAACCTGTGATCATGGTACCTTCTTTCAAAGCATAGAACCACGGTCGCAACTAAATACTTGTCTTGGCCACATAAAATGTAGAAGACCTATCCCTCATATATGGGTATCCCATGTATTCATCTTCATCAGACCTAGATAATTAAGTAGGGTCAACCAAGTGTAAACCCTAGATCCTATTACCAAAGCCATCCTCCATATTTATCCCTATTTAGCATCACACCATGGTGATGAACCCGAATAGTAACCATACCTACTATTTTATATTACATAACCCTATTCCACTAAACCCTACTAATGTTGGATACTTATCAACCATCCTATTTAGGAGCCAATTACTCCTTACTTAATAAAACCAACAGTAAAACCTAGACAACCTCAACCCTAATTGCAATACTTCTTATTACTTAAGAAGTATGTTCTTCAAAAGTTATTCTTTTGAAGAAAATGAGGAATCATCATCAATCCTGCCTAATAGGACCTATAGCCAATAACCATCTATCACCAACAAGGAATACCAATCATGATAGCAACCACGGATAATTAATTGCTTAAGTTGCTTATGCTTAAGTAAGACCAATCAAGCCTAGTTGCTAATAAATCCAACTTTGTTGTGATCCATCTTATACTTACTTCGAAACTACTTGGAACCGGAATCAATTATAGCATCCCATAAACCCAATTGTCATACTTGTTCTTTATTAAAGAACATGTTCTTCAAAAGTTATTCTTTTGAAGAATATAACAAGTAATCATTAACCATGCCATATAGTATTAAAATTGACAATTGCTCTTTACTTATTATACAACTATTATTCTTTGGTATATATGATTGTCACTATGCATTTTACCACCTGCTTATGATTGTAAAACAACACAACCCTGAATAAGAACCTTGTTTGTGAATCACTCTAAAAGTGCAACACACCCTGAACTAATCATTACAACTCACTAATCCTAAATCATCGGGGTTAGGTCACGTTTAGAGCGATTGCATCTCATTCTTATGCATTATTGCATCCTTTCCAATCTTTTAAACATCGTCCTTACCGGACGATGATGCTATTTCAGAATTTGGAGTTATTGCGTATCGAAGACCTTGCTCGCATAATCTTGCAGTCAAGAAAGGCAAGTTCATCACTTGCTCATGTCATTTGAGTATTTTTATCAAATTACTTGCAAAGTATTATGGTTATCACTATTGCACAAAAATCAAAACCACTACTTTCATAACTATGAATATGACTATGTGGTGGGCAATGGAACCATGGATTGTGTTGATATGGTGGAGGTTCCATTGCAAGGGTTTATATCCATCTAGGATTAAACAACAAATGTCGCCAGTGATTCTTGTGCCGTAATACCCGTGTTAACCATAAGATCCGGAGTGGGACGGAGTAGTCAAAAGTGTTTCCACCTCTCGTTCATCAACGGATGCGCTTACCGTAGCGGTTGTGTCTTGCGGAGTAACTTGAGGGTGGGGAGCCCCTTCTAATTCCCCACGGTATAGCTGTTGCTTACCGTAGCGGTTCTTGCTTGCGGAACAACTTGAGGGTGGGGATCCCCTTCTAATTCCCCACGGTAATGTGGTCTATGATGGGTTGCGGCTACCGGCGAAGGAGTTTGGTTAACGAGTCCCAAACCGTTGTCGTGGTCGGGGTCCACCCTGAAATTACGGGAATAATGGGACCGACGAGGACCCGGGGTCGGGGTATGCAACAAAGGGTGGGTGTTCGAGGTAGCGGAGGAACATGATTGGCTAGACCTTATACCGGGCCTCACACCATAGGAAGTGTGGACAAGCACTGCAGCTTGGTTGGCACCAAGGTTAAGATCTCTTATGGGTAAAGCAACACACCTCTCAGAGTGTAAAGAACCGTGACCTGTCACTCCCTGTTCCGGGATATGGAACTGCGAACGCTGCCGGAAAGGAGCTCCATGAAGTTCTAGTAAACCGGTGAAGGCTGACGGACATAGTTCTTCTGAATAAAAGCAATCTTTTGAATAAATGATTATGAAAACCTGCATTGGTATTAGACTTTCTGGTCTAATGCTGTAGCTAGTGCATTAAACACCTCTTTCCTATAATGAACTTGTTGAGTACGCTCGTACTCATCCCACTCTTAAATCCCCGCTTAGATATGGAGGCATCGAAGGAGTATCTACGAGTGCAACTCGAAGATCGAGGAGTCAACAACTACTTCAAGAAACAGGACCTATCAGAGGAGTCAGATACCACATCCAACAAGGAGAAACCTAGATTAGCAATAGAAAGGAACTAGCTTCCTAAACTTAGCTCCTATTTAGCTAGAATCTACTCATAGCCTCTGTAGCTAGTTAAATACTCTACAAATAGAGTTCGTGTTAGGATTAGACTACGAGTCGTTCTCCTGGAGTTTATTTGCAGTTTTACCTCATTGTAAAGTAGGAGGCTGTGCTGATCTTTTGTAAAGAGTACGTAGTTGTAATTCTATAGACATGCCTTGGACCCGCATATGTTTCTGTTGTACCACTGCGAGCGATATAATACGAGTGAAACGGTGTTTCATCGGTGTTATATCGGACTTGCATACTACACCATGCGGTGGTATGCCGGGTCACCACGGTTGGTATCAGAGCAAATGCTTTGACCTTAGGATTAAAACCTTTAAAGGAGACCTATAGGATTGGTAGTGTCTATAGGAAGTTGTCTTAGTTAGACCAAATATTTTTATGACTTGAGATGGATATTCACTTGAGAATAATCCTGACACACTTGAGTCAACATTTCTTATCTAGCTTACCAAGATAAAATAAAGTTAGTTAGTTAATCCCAAGTAGGTAGTATACCATTAAGTCCTTAGAACAATAGATGAGTAGACCACGAGTTGGTATACAATACATGGTAGTCCAAAGAGAGGATACAACCATAAGGAAGCTATCCTATTGGAAGAGGTGTACCAACACATGTTATAGTTAAATAAGAATTACTTAGACCTGCACTAGAAGTAATAACAAGTGATGTAGATAATTAAGATACCCTAATAGAAGATGTAGACCAATATAAGTAATAAGTGAGTAAACTTATCTAGACATGTGAAACAACTGATAGTAAGTGATAACTATGAGTCATATGAGGTAGTAGAGACCATGATGAGTCAATCATGGGAGATAAGGAAGAGAGATAAGAAGAATATATGTCAACTTACATGGTAGAGTTGTTAATCATATATGATTCAATTGAGAATCATTATGTGATGGAATAGAACATTATAAGAATTTTGGAGGAGTACAATAAGAAGCCAAGTGCTAAACAATAGTGCAAGAATTATGTTCCAAAAACCATGGGAACTGTGTCAAGAACATTAGGTCCATAGCCTTACGATACAATAACTTGGAAGTATAGGAGCTATATTCCAATAGTTATGTGTCTAGAATAGTGATGTTAGAAACAGACATATCATTGAACTAGTCCTCAGCAAAATGGAAGCTCAGTTAGTACTTCCAAAGAAAATTAGGTTAACCGCAACTATCCTAGACCACTTTGTTTCAAGTTTATCTCATTGCAAATGTGCAATTAAGGTAAAGATTGAGACAAATAGTAGAATTCCCTACATTCGTGCTAAGTATCACGATATAAACCTATCTTATGATGGTGTGTATTATATTCACAAAGCTGAATCTTCTTGGATTTTATTGGATTTTCATTGATTGACTAGATCCATACATGAAGTTTGACTTTGATATGCAAATGCATGTTGCAATATCAAGTTCTGACTTGATGCTATAGATCTAGGGGGTAATGGAAAACGTGTGAGGAAGTGACGATTTCTGAAGATTATGAAGACAAGAAGAAGGTTCATCGAGATAAAGGAAACAAAGTTGTGTGAAGCAACCACAATACTCTGAAGGAAGTACCAACCTAAACTCATGCTTTACCTCAACGGAGGAGTACTTTAGTACACAAGAAGCATGAGGGTGAGAAAGCTGGTGATTATGGTGAAGCTCAAGCGGATCCATAGTCAACATAGAAGAGGAATGCATGGGAAATCACTTCGAATACTATAATCATAGTGTTAGTGGTTTTCTTGCAACAATAAACCCTCGAAGAAAGAAAGATGACCTATGAACTCATAGAAGATATAAGAAGACCATAGTTGATATCAGAAGACCACAATTGGTATAGGATCAACACTACGAGATAGAGTAGAAGATGTCTCGTCCAGTTGATCAGAACCTATAATAGAATCCATTTTTTTAGATATCAAATAGCCACAGTTGGTATAATAACCAAAGCTGGTATATTACAAATAGTTCACGATTTAATTATTTGTAACAAAAGTTTGTGAACAAATAAAAATCTTGTCAGCCAAATAGCTAGATCTATAATCATTTAGTCGAAGGATTCACATTGGATGTCCACAATTGAGTGGATACACCAAAAACATTCTTCGCGAGACTTTAGAAGAAGTAAAACCCATAAGTTATAACCAGACCAATATTCCAACCATAAATCCAATAGTTGGAAGAAAAGGAGTTGAAGACCATAAGAAAACCCTAAGGGGTAGAGTAAACATTGAGTTGGATGTACAATAACTCAATATTTTGAGTAAGGTAGAAGAAGAAGGTACGGAGCGAGAGGAAGTTCGATCTTATTTTCATAAGATTGTTGAACATTACTTTCGGAAGGATGTCGGACCGGAAAGCGAGGTTCATACCTCGAGGACGTAAGAAGTGGATTGTAACTTGAGCAAATAAGTAATATCTACTCGGAAGTACTTAAGCTCAAGTAAGTCAAAGATAAAGAAGTTGGACGAAGGAAATATCGAGAGACCAAATATAGCTCAAGGAGGTCAAAGACCGAAGGAAATTGACCATACCGAGAACCATAGACTAATAGAATGATTCCTTTCATGGAACCTAAAGAAACCAAAACAATTATAGGTATCAAATATAAACCATGATTGGATGGACTAAATGAGTCTAATCCATTCCTAGGAAAATAAACCATCACAACCATTTCCATGGTTAGAACCTTATTAAGCACCATTACTGCAGTTTTGGTAGTAAGGGAAAAACAAAGACCTATTTTATCAAATAGGAGATTGTTATCCAATTAGTCCTCAATTAAGACTGTCAGGACAAGAAGAAGTTCCAATCATTGAATATTCAATGAGAAAGGAAACAAGCTTATAATATTGGAGGAAATCATGGAAGTAAAGGAAGTATAGTTGTTTGATGTCAAACGGTAATGGATTCCGGGAAGAATGCTGGACAAGGGATATATTCAATTATATCCGGTGAGATCACCACGGAGTTCGAGAAAAGTCGTAGTACTGCACAAGTCGGATACACACTTCGGAAACGTGAGAGAGATCAAACTTCGAGGACGAAGTTTAGTTTAAGGGGTAGAGGCTGTAATATCCCAGGTATTGGGGTTACAAAAATAGGGGAAACGAGATGTGTGCATCGCATTCATGCATAGAAAATGCGGGAATTTTCGCGCTTTAAAGTAAAACGATCCATGATAGCTGAAGTTTCACTTGACCTTGGTGGAATTGAAGTAGCTCATCAAGTCAAGCGCTATAAACCTCAATGTGACTTTGGTTAAAACATTGTTTTGGGTAGAGATGATTTGATCTAAGGGGTAAGATCAAATGGAACTAATAATCCACACAACAACACTTTACTCAATGATCAATTGCTTGATCTTATAAAAGATCATAATATTGAATTCCCTGCCATAACATATGAACCTACAATTAATTGGAAATCAAGTAACAATAATTGGGAAACCATTCTTCACTTATCTTCTCCATGTCTTAAATTAATCCAAGCTCCTACCATAAAACCTATGATACCCATTCTACCTTAATCTTGGAAACAAGACAAGGATATCTAACAAAGAAATATAATTCTCCTCTATTTCCATATTATTATACATCAAATCCAAAGAGATGAGAGTTCTATGTTACTTATTAGAGGATCAATGATAAACCTTGAACAGAACCTTGGAAATACATCCATGTATTCAAACCATCACCTTTAAGAGAAACCTTAGAGTATTATTCAAGCCTTCCCATATGAGAGAGACCATTTATTCTAAACCTAGCTTTACCTATTAATGAACAAAGGACAACCTTTGAACTAAAGTATTAGGTTGTAAACCATTTCCCTTGAAGTGGTGAGATAACCTAATATCACATGGAATAATACCATATCCATGAATTGATAAAGTAAGGAGGAGATTAACTCAATCAAGACAGACCAAGTGGAGTCTTAGACTTAATACCTATTGAGATATTGTGAGTACACCATAAACCCTAGAATAAACAATTCCTGTATGAGAAAACTCAAGCTATAGAGTTACACTCAAGATAATTGAGGCAACACTTGAAATAAGGGAGATATTATGTTTAGTTAATCAAGACAACACTTGATCATGGAAGTGAAACCCTTCCATTAGAAATACTTTAGGAAGCCCAACCTTGAACATTATAAATTGAATGATGATCATAAAACCTAAGAACTTGAGGAAATGATATCAAGAACAAGTTGATCATGTCTAACCATGATCATGCTCTTGAGATATGTGAGGATAAGATAAACCCTAATAAGATAAGTAGATGTCATTCACCACATGAAATCATGGGGAAATCATTAGTAAGCAACCCTAGACTTATATCACAATCTTCACTCAAGAACCACAAGAAAACCTTTAGAGTTAAATTCTATACTTTATGTAGTGAGAAACCATACATTCATGTGACCAAAGTTAACTATAAAAAGAACTTAAATCAATGTAGTTACTTTAATGATAAGTTGGGAATAATAAAAGAAGGTAATTGGTAGAAGATAAAACCAATTCCCAAATCTTTAGTAATTAGGGTAGCACATGAAATATTAAGCAAGTAAACACCTTATCATGGTTAGGGGAGAATAAACCCTAGCACATGTAATATGATGTCATCCCATCTCACCACCTAGAATTAAACCTCAACCCTAGTTTATGTAACACTATAGTGATCCTAAAACAAACCAGGCCATAGCTGAGATTCAAACCAAGCTGCCATTAGATGAATCTCAATAGAACCTTAGAAATTGCTCACAAACTATATCTTTGGTTTCAATTATAAACCAAAGATTAACCTTGTGCTATATTTAATAATTCAAACCCATAAGTGATAATCAACCACTTATCATTAGAATCAAAACCAAACCACGATAAGAGTAATAATTACTCTCGGTATTTCAAAGGATTAAGAGACCATAATACTAATGTGAGATTTAATATGGGTTATCATCAAACCTACACAACCCTAATAAAATGTTGCTCACATGAACTAATATACAAGTGATTAAACTCTCAAATGGAAACTAAGACATAATAACAATCCCTCAAATACTTTGAGTTGGAAGTATCACTCTCATAATTCTAAACAGAATTGATTGCATAGCAAAAGGAGAATTAAAGGAAACATATAAAATTCATGATTATGAGTTATTTTGAATAAGTCACTAATATGCAATATAATCTTATCTAAAATAATTATTCCAATAGAATACTGGTATGAAAGACAGGAAACTAAATCCTGATTGAAATTTGCATAATTGAAAGATCTGCAAAAGTAAACCAAACCCAAATATGAATTTCAATGGATAAATATAAAACAGGAAAATAAAAACGAGAAAAGTAAAATAGGGAAAAACCTATCCGGACCCTGCCGAGGCGCGGCAACCCGGCTTCAGCCTTGACGCAGCCCAACGAAGCCCAATGCACAGCCCGGCCCAGCACCGAATCAACCCGACCCAAATAACGTTTATTTGTAAAAAATAAAGAGAAGAAGCGAAGCCGTTCCTTCTTCTTCCACGAGATCGACACGGCGGAGGAGCTCCCTGGCCACGTCCTCGACGACGATAAGGACGAGCCCCGGACTCCAATTCCATTCCAAAGATCTGCGTGAATCGCAACGAGTCCGTTGACATAGTTTGCGCCACGATTCGTGCCCATTGCACACCTCTACCTCACCGTGGCATCTGCGCCGTCTCCGGCGATGTGACGTCGAATTCGACCATGCCGGGAGCTATAAAGCTGCTCAGAGCTTCGCCCAAGAACCCTAGTTCGTCTCCGCCAAACCTCGCCCTCTCATTCACTCCCTATCCCTGGCAATAGCCCGCCAGTTACCGCCGGCGTCGGAGAAGAAGCGGACGAGGGGAGGCGCCCCAGCATCCGAGAGGCGGTCGAGGAGGTGCGCCTCGACGTGTAGACCCGTTGGGAGAAGGCACGCATCCGGGGAAGCTAGGGAGAGGCCCAATTTCACTAGCCCCTTCCGCAGCACCTCGCCGGAAATCATGTCCGTGAGGGCAGCTCCGACCATCCCGGGCTTCGTCGAGCGGCTCATCGGCTTCGGGTGATCCTTACGCATCTTTAGAGCCCGAATCCATGCTCAATCATCAAGCGTAGGCGTTATTTCGAGTACTCACCGGAGTTGCACCGCCGCGGTCTTGTTCTCCGGCGAGGCTCCGGTGACCGTCCGGGAAAACCAACACCACCGCTGTACTCGGCGTGTCGAGGAGTCCGATGAGAGCCTAGCCGCGCGTCCTGGGCGCGCGAAGTTGGCGGCGCCACCGCGTGCTTGTCTCACCGGCGTTTAACCGTCGGCAGGTCAAACGCCCGGTCAAATCCGACCAACATTCGTCCGCGTGGCAGGCTGACGTGGACTAGGGTCCACCGGTCGGTGATACGGGTAGAAACCCAAACGGTACACTTAGTCTTTTCGTTTAAATATAAATCCAGTAAATTACTGCATCTTCAAATAAATTTAGAAAATCCAAATTAAGTCAGAAAAATATAAATGAGATATGAAAATTCTTAGAAAAGATAACTCTATCCAATAAAAATATAAAATGAAATTTTTATTTTTAATAAAAATTTCATTATTTAATACTTGTTCATTAAGCCTTTAATTCTAATTCCAAATTCAAATAAAATTCAATAATTAGTAAAAATCTCATAAAATAAATAAAAACCAGTAAGTAAATAAGGAAAACATTACAATTAATTTTCCTTTTCTATTAATTTATTTAAATCCTTATTAGAAGGATTTAAACCCTAATTAATTATTATCTTAATTAATAATTATTTAAAAATTATTAAAAATGCCAAACTCAATATTATTCTTATTTCAAAATTATTAATAACTTCAACTTTATCAATGAAGTTATTAATCCAATAATTATAGGGTAATTAGCAAACCCTAATTCCATATAGAGTAATATTACAACCCTACCATTTCATGTGAACCCTAAAAACCCTAATTCCATTAGGAACCCCGACTCCATTAATTAATCGGTTTGAAGCTTAATTTGTTTCTAACCTAAACCCTAGGTTAGAACCTGTGATCATGGTACCTTCTTTCAAAGCATAGAACCACGATCGCAACTAAATACTTGTCTTGGCCACATAAAATGTAGAAGACCTATCCCTCATATATGGGTATCCCATGTATTCATCTTCATCAGACCTAGATAATTAAGTAGGGTCAACCAAGTGTAAACCCTAGATCCTATTACCAAAGCCATCCTCCATATTTATCCCTATTTAGCATCACACCATGGTGATGAACCCGAATAGTAACCATACCTACTATTTTATATTACATAACCCTATTCCACTAAACCCTACTAATGTTGGATACTTATCAACCATCCTATTTAGGAGCCAATTACTCCTTACTTAATAAAACCAACAGTAAAACCTAGACAACCTCAACCCTAATTGCAATACTTCTTATTACTTAAGAAGTATGTTCTTCAAAAGTTATTCTTTTGAAGAAAATGAGGAATCATCATCAATCCTGCCTAATAGGACCTATAGCCAATAACCATCTATCACCAACAAGGAATACCAATCATGATAGCAACCACGGATAATTAATTGCTTAAGTTGCTTATGCTTAAGTAAGACCAATCAAGCCTAGTTGCTAATAAATCCAACTTTGTTGTGATCCATCTTATACTTACTTCGAAACTACTTGGAACCAGAATCAATTATAGCATCCCATAAACCCAATTGTCATACTTGTTCTTTATTAAAGAACATGTTCTTCAAAAGTTATTCTTTTGAAGAATATAACAAGTAATCATTAACCATGCCATATAGTATTAAAATTGACAATTGCTCTTTACTTATTATACAACTATTATTCTTTGGTATATATGATTGTCACTATGCATTTTACCACACGCTTATGATTGTAAAACAACACAACCCCGAATAAGAACCTTGTTTGTGAATCACTCTAAAAGTGCAACACACCCTGAACTAATCATTACAACTCACTAATCCTAAATCATCGGGGTTAGGTCACGTTTAGAGCGATTGCATCTCATTCTTATGCATTATTGCATCCTTTCCAATCTTTTAAACATCGTCCTTACCGGACGATGATGCTATTTCAGAATTTGGAGTTATTGCGTATCGAAGACCTTGCACGCATAATCTTGCAGTCAAGAAAGGCAAGTTCATCACTTGCTCATGTCATTTGAGTATTTTTATCAAATTACTTGCAAAGTATTATGGTTATCACTATTGCACAAAAATCAAAACCACTACTTTCATAACTATGAATATGACTATGTGGTGGGCAATGGAACCATGGATTGTGTTGATATGGTGGAGGTTCCATTGCAAGGGTTTATATCCATCTAGGATTAAACAACAAATGTCGCCGATGATTCTTGTGCCGTAATACCCGTGTTAACCATAAGATCCGGAGTGGGACGGAGTAGTCAAAAGTGTTTCCACCTCTCGTTCATCAACGGATGCGCTTACCGTAGCAGTTGTGTCTTGCGGAGTAACTTGAGGGTGGGGAGCCCCTTCTAATTCCCCACGGTATAGCTGTTGCTTACCGTAGCGTTGTTGCTTGCGGAACAACTTGAGGGTGGGGATCCCTTCTAATTCCCCACGGTAATGTGGTCTATGATGGGTTGCGGCTACCGGCGAAGGAGTTTGGTTAACGAGTCCCAAACTGTTGTCGTGGTCGGGGTCCACCCCGAAATTACGGGAATAATGGGACCGACGAGGACCCGTGGTCGGGGTATGCAACAAAGGGTGGGTGTTCGAGGTAGCGGAGGAACATGATTGGCTAGACCTTATACCGGGCCTCACACCATAGGAAGTGTGGACAAGCTCGCAGCTTGGTTGGCACCAAGGTTAAGATCTCTTATGGGTAAAGCAACACACCTCTCGCGAGTGTAAAGAACCGTGACTGTCACTCCTCGTTCCGGGATATGGAACTGCGACACGCTGCCGGAAAGGAGCTCCATGAAGTTCTAGTAAACCGGTGAAGGCTGACGGACATAGTTCTTCTGAATAAAAGCAATCTTTTGAATAAATGATTATGAAAACCTGCATTGGTATTAGACTTTCTGGTCTAATGCTGTAGCTAGTGCATTAAACACCTCTTTCCTATAATGAACTTGTTGAGTACGCTCGTACTCATCCCACTCTTAAATCCCCTGCTTAGATATGGAGGCATCGAAGGAGTAACTACAGTGCAACTCGAAGATCGAGGAGGCAACAACTACTTCAAGAAACAGGACCTATCAGAGGAGTCAGATACCACATCCAACAAGGAGAAACCTAGATTAGCAATAGAAAGGAACTAGCTTCCTAAACTTAGCTCCTATTTAGCTAGAATCTACTCATAGCCTCTGTAGCTAGTTAAATACTCTACAAATAGAGTTCGTGTTAGGATTAGACTACGAGTCGTTCTCCTGGAGTTTATTTGCAGTTTTACCTCATTGTAAAGTAGGAGGTCTGTGCTTGATCTTTTGTAAAGAGTACTGTGTTGTAATTCTATAGACATGCCTTGGACCCGCATATGTTTCTGTTGTACCACTCTGAGCGATATAATACGAGTGAAACGGTGTTTCATCGGTGTTATATCAGACTTGCATACTACACCATGCAGTGGTATGCCGGGTCACCACAGTAACTTAGATGTAGTATTATGCATGAGTGTATTAATTAGCTTGTAGATTCATTCTATCTTGAAAAATGCGATGTTATGGTAACATAGCTAGTTACCACAACCATCTATTTCTTTATTTAATATAATACCATGTCATCAATTTACCTAGTTGGGAATCATGTATATGTTACTACTTTAGTTACTCCCACTATGATTAATCTAAATGGTGGCGCACGGACGCAAGGGGACCAAAGCCCTCGAAAATGAACGTAACCCAACGCAGATTAAACAAAAAAAGAAAAACTTAGCGCCAAAAACAGTCCAAGCAGTCTGGCGCCACTTAGAAAAGCGGGAAAACGAAAACTGAGGCAGCGCGCGAACTTCAAATTTCAGGGGAACTGAACAGCCACCGTGCATAATTAGTAGCGCCCATAATCATCGCCAAATTAACAGCACGCCATCTCCTTGGCAGCCATGAGAGTCCATCTAGACCTCAACGCCCTGCCAGATGATTCAGGCGAAGACGCCAACGACGTGAAATTCGACGTAGCGGTGGCCGGCGCCGGAGAAGCCGGGTCTCAGATTGATCTTAACGTCGAGCTTCGCCTTGCGGTTGGATGTTTTACGGGCGAGCCGAGTCGTCAAGCAGTCTCGCTGCTGCTGCCGCCGGCCGGAGTTAAGGAAGAGCAACCGGCCGTCGAATCGAGGTGAGCAACTTGATGCTGGATTTCACCGATCGATCTCATCTTCTCTCTTGATCTTTACCCAGTTCCACCCCTCGCGCAGGACCTGCCGTGGCGCCCGCAACAAGATCGACGGAATGCCCAAGAAGAAGGCCGCGGCGAGCATCTCCGTGGACCGCATCAGCCAACTCCCCGACGAGCTCCTCCACCAGGTGCTCGCCTCGCTGCCGGTGGACGAGGTCGTGCAGACCTCCGTGCTGGCCCGCCGGTGGCGGCACCTCTGGAAGCGCATGCCCGCCCTGCGCCTCGTCCACCCCAGGCGGTTCGCGAGCGCCGTGGATTACGACAAGTTCGTCAACCACGTCATCGCCCTCCGCGGCGACGCGCCTCTCGTCAACTGCGAGATCGAGTCACATCTGACCAGGGATGATTACGCTGGTGAGCCCGATGAGCCTGATCCAAACCCGTACTTCGATTCCTGGATCCGGTACGCCCTGTCGTGCAAGGTTCAGGTGCTCAAGGTCGTCGGCGACCACGTGGGCGGTGAAACGCAGCTCGCTCTGCCTTTCATCTCCCAGCACCTGGTGAAACTGGATGTTCAGCATTTCTTTGTGGACCCTGACGTTCTGGATTTCTCAAGCTGTCCCGTGTTGGAGGATCTGAATATGCAGGAAGCCGGCTTCTGGGTGCGCAAGATGTCATTTCCGTCGCTCAAGCGTCTGTGCATATCTGAATGCAACTTCCCCGCGGATTACCGTGTCTGTATATCTGCACCTTGTCTTGTTTCACTGCAACTGCTTGATTGTCAAGGCAAGACTCCTTTGCTTGAAGGCATGCCACTGCTAGAAACAGCGTCCATCGATCTCTCCACCGGGTGCGAGGATAAGTGTGGAGGTTGTGCTGACCAGACCTGTGAAGGCTGTCGTGGTTATCCTGTTGGTGGTTATCAGAGTGTGCTTCTCAATAGTCTGTCCAATGCTGTCAATTTGGAATTGAGAGATCAACCTAAAGTGGTATGCTTCCACTTGCGCTGTACCTTCTCTTGCTGTTTAGTACTTGCCATCTGCTATTTAGATAGACATGCATCAACACATCCTTAAACAACTTTTTTTTTTCTTTCATTATCTCATTTTTGTGTTTTCAGTGTCACAGATTGTTGATGTACAGTTTATTTCGTTTCTGATGATTGTGACAAATTGTACGTACAATGTGGATTATACTCTTGCATGTTGGTACACCATACAAGTTAGGAATGCTAAACTGAGTGATTCTTCTCAAAATCTTTAGCCTCTATTGTCAATATATCAACGTTTAAGATGCAGAAAAACGTAGAATGGCATAATGGGTTATGAGTATTTCCCACTGCATGAGCCTCTTTTAGGACACTAACTATTATACTTTGTCCGATCAAGCACCTATAATGTTGATTTCTTGATGTAAGCCTTCAACTATTTATTTTTGTTGAAATGAACCCTTGGATCATTATATTTAATTATATGGAGGCTTGATTAGAAAAAATGAATAATCTACAGGCTTAAGGTGTAGTTATGTGTTTTCCCTTTTACAAGTGAATTAAAATATCTACCAAAAGTTTCTACCAACCTCAATTATTTCATTTCATATGCTGGAAAACTTGAGTTTCTGATTACTTATACTTCTGCAATCTGTCCAGTATATCTACAAAAGGGATCTGGAGTCTTACCCCACATTTGGCAGATTAAAGACTCTTTTGCTCGACATGTGGTGTAGGGCTATTGATCTACATGCACTAGTTCGCATTCTTCAGCACTCGCCAGCTCTTGAAAAGCTCACTCTTCAGCTTCGTAGTGATGAGGTAGATTTTCTGGATTTATGCGACCACTGTACTACTGATGAATGAAGCATGTTTATTTTGTTGATCTTACTAAAATGCCTTGCGTCCTTTAGAGGTTCCTATGTGCAGCCCGAGGCGAAAGAAAACATGTTAAAATAGAGGAATCATTTGCATGTGTGCATCTTAAGGAAGTCAGCATTGAATGTGAAGAGCGACTAAGGGTCAAGGATAAGGTCAATCAAATTGTGAAGATCTTGAATAGAAGTGGCGTACTTTCTGAGCATATCAGTTTCAAGAAGATCCCAAGGCCAAAAGCTTGTAAGTTAATATTGATGTTCTTCATGCCTTATATGTCTCTAATTCTGAAAAAAACATAGAACCATCTTCTAGCAATTATATTCTAATTTCAACTACTCACCAAGTAGAGTATATAATAACCTTTTACAATGGCATCCATATTCAAGATCTGTAATCCTTTAGTATGAGCTGATGGAGTTCAGAATGGGTACATGTCTCACCAGGATCAGGGTGGCACTAATAGTCGAAATACATTTCTATGGTGCATTGGTGCCTATAAATCTGATTAACTGCTAACAGAAACTGTAGTTGTTTCCATCTTACAATACAGTTTACTTCTACTGTTTTAATTTCCTGACGTCTACCCTAGTAAGAACCACCAGTTGGTGACTGCTTCAATTTTTTGTTTGAGCCTGTGACCAGTTTGCCTATTGCGGTTTGACGGTGCTGCTATCTCCGATCACCCCTAATGACACTGATTAAACCAACCTACCTGCCACACTTTTGACCAAAGGCTGAGACACTGGTCATATATGTGTTACCCCAGCAGTATATCTACTCTGATAATTATTCTGAAGTTTTGTCTTAACTTCTGGTTAATAGTAAATTAGGTCAAATTACATACATGTTTGTTACTAGTTCTCTGCTTCAAAATCCTTATCCTAGCAACCATAAATTCCTTGGTATATTGTAGTAAAACTGATGTGGTCCTCTTCATGTTTGTGCAGACTGTATCCGGGCTGTGTCACCTTCATTCTTTGATCCCAACTGGTCGGGTGAGGACTAAGGCGCGTGTTCGGTGGTTGTGTGATATTGTTCCAAGCCTTCCGTTATTTTGTTTGTCCAACTCTTTTGTTATGTCGCCATGTGCTGGCTGTCGGTGTAACTCAACAAAAAGAATCCGGTTGGGTATGTCAAGATGTTACTAGTATTTATCTGTTAGCAATGAAAATTGCGGCATGACTTTGCATCTTGAATTTATTTCAAAAGAAATGTTGGGTGAAAAGGTAAGAAGATTGTGTTATTTGATGGATGCCACCACTCTTTAGGCATAGCAGAACTATCAGCGCCAGTTCTGTTAATTTACAACGGGGTGAAGAGGGTGTAAATTTTCTGAGAGCCAGGGATTGAAACACACTAGTCATTGATCATAAGAGATGAGTGCAGTGTTTGGCTCCCGAGGCCTCTGGATAAAAAAAAATGGTATTTAGAAGTTCTAAATTTTGTTAAATAATATGTTCTGGATACCTACAAGTGCTCTCTTCATACCTTCAAAGTTTATTAAATAATAGTATGTTGCATTTTGGGATGCAAGGAAAAACAGAAAATTGTGGTTCCAAAAGGTAAAAAGATCTCGATTTTCCTCCACATGTTTGAAATGATATTTTTTGTGAAAACTTATTCGTACTAGACCTGAATACATGCATATTTTTTCTCAGAATTTTTTTAATCACCTCTTGGATGAAGTCTGTTTTCATTGATGATTAATGCTATATTTCATAGTCACTGACAGCTGAACTGTTCGTGTTCATTTAATTTACAATGGGGTGGAGCACCTTCTCCACCATGCGGCAACACCTCCATGTACTAGGCGCCTCTGGCATTTGGCCTCCATCCGGACAACCGTTGTGGAATAAGCTGAACAGTCCGACACGCGCAGTTCATATTTTCATAATTAAATGACAATCACATGGCTCCGGCCATCATGCTGTTATATGATACACATATATTACATCATATAGCATCGCATACAAACATATTGAAATCTTAAAACTATACCACATCGTATGCACTTACTGCAAAAATAGAGTTAGATGGCTCTAGACGCTCTATTGCAAGTTTTACCCAAGTTGATTAATTTTATTACACAACATCTACATCACTATCATCAAGGGTTGATAAATGATACTACCACCACACATATACTTGATCGAAATAAAGCAACTAAACATAGATCTTCTCTGATGCCACTTTGAAGGGGATTGTGTATGTATTTCCAAAATATATACTATGTAGTCCACGAACACCAAAATCTATACTATGTAATTGCAGCAAAGTAATTTGGTTGGTATCAACTCACCGAGTATAGCGGAAGAGCTCGATGAAGATGGTGATCCGGGAAATCCACATAGATAGAAGATACATCCAAGCCACGAGGATATCTCGTCCTTGCTCCAAGAATCGAACTGACTATTCCTTCGGCGTAGTCCACACGCCAGGCGGTATCTGCAAGGGTTTTGCCATCCAGGGCTAGGCCATCGTGGTGAGAGTGTTTCAACCTTATGACGTATGCGGAGAGGGAGAGAGAGATACGACCAACCAAAGGGCCATGAGAGACTTCGAGAGGAATTTGCACACAAATTGAGGTGGGGACCTCTAATTGTAGGTGGAGAGAGATCACAAACTTGGGGAGGGGGAAGCCGCCCACCCTAGGTCGGTGCGGCCAAGGGATGGGCAGGTAACCCCCAATCATAAGGCCCACCTTTCGAAAGGGTGGCCAAGGGAAGGGGGCTGGCGCTATGGGCCCTTGGGGCCTGGCCAGCTGGTCCAGTTGGGATGCCCTGGTTGGCTCCATGTGGCCATGGTGTCCTGGTCGGCCACCTTCCCCTTTATTTCCACCAGAACTTTTCCCTCTCTTCTTCCCATGTCCACCGGACACTCTAGATTCCACCGGATACTCGAGGTTTGGACATTAATGAACCTTCCATGTTGTTATATATAATACCAAAGTTTTCCGAATACATTTTGAAGCTAAAATGTAGAATATTTCAGAATGGAGGGAGTATATTAGTACGTTATCTCATACTACCTCCATTTCAATGAATAAAACATCTCTTTTTTCTTGTTTTTCTTTGACCAAGAATTACTCTAATACACATAAAATTAGCATCATCAGATTTTTTCTATACTAATTACGTATATAATCAAGATTTTATTGCTTAGTTTTTTTGATCAAAGTTCATCTTATGATATGCGTGTGCCTTATTAATTAAAACGGAGATACTCTCTCATTATCCCTGAAAGGCGTGAATTGAGGTGCTAAAATATGATTCATGCGATTCTACGACAAATACTATGAATCAGATGGACTAGTATCTTTTTCGCGCATGCCACAGCAGAAATTTATTGCACAAAAATACGCAGTCGCACAAAAGCATGCATTTCACAAAATCACAACGGATGCTGAAGAACATAAACTCACCAAACCAAAACAGTCCGCCACAAAAAGTTGTTTGATCACGAATTGGCTTCACACGACGAGTTCACTAACCGACCTTTCCACTGTCGCTGACGACTCAGGCCCACAAGGACGTCCCGGATACAGCGCGCCGTGGAATCCCGTTCCGTATCTTCTAGAAAGATCGAACCGCAACGGCCAGAAGGGCCCCACACCAATTCCCCCCTCTCCCTCTCCCTCCCGCCGCTCGCTCTCGCCGTCGCCCGCGAGGTGCTCGGCGCAATGCTGCACGCCGCGCCGCCGCTGGAGGTGGGTGGAGCGGGCGCCGCGCACACCCGCTGCCTCCTCCGCGACCGCGGAGGGCATGGCGCCGTTCCCGCCGGCCCCTTCCCGCTCTACGGCGACGACGCAGCGACGACCAAGTTCCTGCTCGAGCGGGTATTGCGGGGAGCAGCATCGCGCCCTACCTGCCCTCCTCCGCCTCCTCCGCCTCCTCCTCTACGGCAGCAGCGGACGCCGACCCGGCGGAGCGCGAGGACGAGGACCCCGGGCCCCACCGCTGCCTCCTCCGAGACCTCAGAGGGCATGGCGCCGTTCCCGCCGCCCCCTTCCCGCTCTACGGCGACGACGCGGCGACGACTAAGTTCCTGCTGGAGCGGGTATTGCAGGGGAGCAGCATCGCGCCCTACCTGCCCTCCTCCGCCTCCTCCGCTTCCTCCTCTACGGCAGCAGCGGACGCCGACCCGGCGGAGCGCGAGGACGAGGACCCCGAGGACCACCGCTGCCTCCTCCGAGAACTCGGAGGGCATGGCGCCACTCCCGCCGACCCCTTCCCGCGCTACGGCGACGACGCGGCGAAGACTAAGTTCCTGCTGGAGCGGGTATTGCAGGGGAGCAGCATCGCGCCCTACCTGCCCTCCTCCGCCTCCTCCGCGTCCTCCTCCACGGCAGCAGTGGACGCCGACCCGGCGGAGCGCGAGGACGAGGACCCCGGGGAGCCCGCCTCGGGCCTCGTCCCGAGCGCTCGGGTTCGCGGCGACGGCACCACCGACGCCAGCGGCGCGGGCGCAGCGCCGGAAACTGCGATCCAACGCCCCCTCGAATCCGCGGCGTCTGCCCCAGCCAGCTGTCTACCCGCACTTCTAGGACCGGAGGGTCGGATCCTCATCGTCGCAAATCGTCTTCCCGTGACGGTGAAGCGCCTCGGAGACGGTTGGGACTACTCTGACAGTTCGGGTGGTCTCGTCAGCGCTCTACGAGGTATGATCCCTGTCCCTGATCGAGGACTTCCCAAATCTTTGGCTGGCGACATGATGCGATGTATGACAACGGAACGCGTACTTTCCATTAACTAGCTAGACTGCCCAGGTTAATTGCTGGCAACAGTTTTCAGATACGAAGTCAGGAAGTGTTCATGAAATTCTTGCGTGGCTGTGAACTTGCACTGAGTAGGCCACTTGGGCAATAGATTTGCTTTGGTCGATGGCATTTGCTTGTGCTTCGTTCATGAGACCACAGCCAGAGCAACGTACATGCCTTTATGCACTTCATCTATTTCAAGCTGGTACAGATACAGATGAGTGATGACATCCGTAGGCCCTGGACAGTGTAGTAAAACCAATCTAGTTGCGTCTAGTCTGCCATTCTCCATAGGTGTTTTGCCTGTTTGCATTAACAAAAAATCAGAGGCCACCATCTTCAGTCAATTCTAATGCATACCTGGCAATTTGTGTTCAGTTATATTCCTCTCTGAGCCAATTTGTCCTGGAGGTGATGTTCTGAATTATGATGCCACAGGTGTGACCGGGGTGAAAATGAAATGGGTCGGCTGGCCTGGTGTATCCATCCCCGACAAGGAGGAGCAAACAATCGTCATGGATAAACTCACCTCGACCATGGTTGGTTAAATCTGGCACATTATTGTCATTAACATCTTTTTATGTGTAAATTGTCACGTGGTTCTCATCTGACTGTGACAGAGGTGCTTTCCTGTGTTCATGGATCAAGAGCTGGTGGACCAATACTACAGCGGGTACTGTAATAATATTCTGTGGCCACTATTTCATTACATTGGGCTGCCACAGGATTACAGGTTCAGCAAGACAAAAGACTACAAGTCACAGCTCAAAGCTTATGAGAAAGCCAACCAGATGTTCGCGGATGTCGTGTGCCAAATCTATGAGAAAGGAGACATCGTATGGTGCCATGACTATCACTTGATGCTCCTCCCCTCTCTATTGAAGAAGCATGACATCAACATGAAGGTGGGATGGTTCCTTCACACGCCGTTCCCCTCATCTGAAATTTATCGAGCACTACCGAACCGCCTGGACCTGTTGAAGGCAGTGCTGAAGTCTGACTTGGTCGGGTGAGTTCTTCCTCCTCTAAAACTTGTCTTTTCATGTCACATGTTTGGAGGCTCCTGAATCAACTATCTATTATATACGAAGGTTTGTTTACATAAGTAGATGCAAGAGCCCTAGCTTGAGTTTTGGCTTATGTTAAAGCCAACGAGATGTTCTGAATTGTGATGCTTTATGTTGGATTTGTTTTCTGCTACTTTCCCCACTGTTTCCGCAATGGTGACTAGGCAGAGTTCCTCCCATACCAATGCGCCAATTTCAGATGTGTTCTCTGCCCAGTTGTAGCAATCCCTGTTGAAAGAAACATATGCTGATCTTGCAAGGTTGTTTCTGTCTATCGCTCGCACCCAGATCTCCACTTGAGTCTTAAATTTCATCCTCCACTGTAGGCAGGTTCTGTGGTGGCACATTAGCAGCTCTCTTGTTCTCAAGTTTTGAACTCAGGCCTTTTACAAAATATGTAACCATCCTGTGTTGCTGACATGCCTATCTTATTTCAACTCCACCAGATCAATGGGTCATAGTAAGTGCAGCTGGCTGGCATACTCCTGGACAGTTTTCATCCCTCTTTTAGTGCATCTACCTTGCTCTGAACATTTTCCATTATCATCATATTGCCTTGCCGAAAGTACATATTCTCAATGTTTTCCATATCACCACTGCATTCACTATCCTGGCAGTAGCTGGAGAAACAGAGGTCATCAACCATGCCGCTATCCCTGAATTAGTGGGGTTCCACATCCTCCATTCTATGCCATTCTTCTTTGCAGGTTCAGTACATGTATCCGCAAGTAGTGCTCCTCTCCTTTTGTCCCTAGGATTAGTCTGGCCGAGCAACTCAGGCAATTCCCCCCCCCCCCTCTAGCTTCACCTCATTTGGCGTTCTGATACTTCCATGCCTGCAGTAGGCTCCTCAATTCTCCCTAAGTGACCAATGAGGACAGCAGTCTCAGCACTCTGCTTCTTCTGTGCTGCTTGCCTCAGTGGCAGTTTTTCCACTTGCTTTCTTTATTTCCTCCATCTTCTTTGTACTCATCTGTTCTAATAGAGCGTTGCTGCACATATCATAAAGCATGTGTATCTGCTACAACTGCGACAAGTCTTTACAACTCAAATCTGGCAACATCCAACACTCCCTCCACTAGCATAGTCTTCACATAAAGGATTGCGTGCACATCAGCAGTTCAGCACCCACAAGAACAGCACTGGATTAGCCCAAATACATAACGACCCAAGGCAGCAGAGGAAACACAGCCTGTGCTGTCTGGGTTCTGGGGAACCATCAGCTCCTTCCTAGTAGCCCAGCTTCCACATAAATCCAGCCACATGGCAGTGGAGTTCCTACTCCTGCCATCAAGCCGGCAGTTGATGCCCTCCCAAGAATGAGGTTGTTATTTTCGCTTCTAGGATGATGCAGGGAGCCAAGGGAGGGGCATGAATGCAACACAGCTACCATGAATATAAACGGTGATGGCTAAGGGTGGGCTAGGATTTAAACCATAGTGCCGATACAATATAATCTTTTGGGGAATCTCTCCGTGTCTCTCCACCTGGGAGAGCACACGTCCTTATAACCACGTTTTGCACATAAGCCCCCCCATTACAAAAATGCATGTTTTTAAATGTAGCAGTGGTTTAGAATCAATAGGTGTGCATTGGTCCGCATTAAATTATTTTTTCCTCTAGTTGATATTGTCTCTTATGTTCTTTTCCAGTTTGAATATTGAGCTGGTCATAACGTAGATGATTGCTTTTTTTTTTTCAGTTTTCATACGTATGATTATGCAAGGCACTTTGTGAGTGCTTGCACCAGCCTTCTTGGACTTGAGAGTTACCTAGAAGGTGTTGAGGTCGAAGGGAGGATTGTGAAGGTTGAAGCTGTATGTATGAGAACTTCTAATTTATATTTGTATCTTATCTGAAACTTTCAAAATGATTTCCAATATCAATATTAAATGATTTTGATTTTCTACTCTCACACTCAAAGCTTACTACCTTTTTCATCATGATATCTAAACCTCATCAACATTCAGAACATTTGAAATTATCTGTTTGCGCATGCAAGAAAATGATTATTTGATACTCACTTTGCTTAAATACCCAGTTTCCAATCGGGATTGACTCGAGTAAATTCAAAGAAACTTTGGAGCTTCCAGAAGTCAAAGCAAAAATAGCTGATTTCAAAAGCATTTTTGCTGGTCGACAGGTACAAAGATAAGTCATATACTTCTAAGTTATTGTTTTTGAGGCTCTGTGTAACACAATCTGTAAAAAAGTCCACTGCAATGCAACAAAACGTGTGTGTATCACCTCAGTTCATTTAGCACATTTCCCTTATCTCTTTGAATTTGTTTGGTGAATCATGTACACTTCTTGATAATCAACAATTTCCTTTATGTTGATTGGTTGTTGCTTGCTAATGTGATAGGTAATGCTGGGTGTTGACCGTTTTGACATGATTAAAGGATTACTTCAAAAGGTGCTGGCCTTTGAGAAATATCTTGAGGAAAACAATGGTATGAATGAGAAGGTGGTTCTACTGCAGATTGCAGTGCCTACCAGAAGTGACGTACCTGAATGTAAGATCCATTTCATTGGTGTTTACAATTTTTTGGTGTCTTTTGCACAGATAACTCATATGATTGGCATGCAGAAGGTTCACTTGATTGAGTTTACGATTGTTCTCGGTACAGTGTGTTGTTATGCTTCCAGAAATAATCTAGCTTGTAGTAACTGAAGTAATGTAACTCCAAACATTTGTTGCTGACACTTCTTGCGGATGAAATACAAGATCTGGTAATTCTTGAAGTGTCATGTCCGAAACAGAAACTTCTGCAAGATTGGGTTTCTTAGAATCTTAGGAAGAATTGTTTATAGAAATCATTGGAGATATTTATAATTTAGTAACAGGTAATTATATAAAAATAATATTTCTTCGATTAAGAATCTCAATTCTCAAGATAGTAGGCTGATATGCATTATAACTTCATTTCCTACTTATGGAAATATTTCTGTTCTCTTATTTTTAGACGAATAGTCTAATACCGCTTGGATAGTCGGATATTCTGGAATTTTGCATCCACAACTAGAGATTGTGGTCATTGACTATTGTTTAGTGAAATTACACCACCTTGGTGTTTCAAAAAATATAAGGCACTGGAGGGATATGATGGTCTCTATAGGTACTCCCTCCGGTCAGATAAAATTGACGCGAAGTGTGAATAGAGAACAGCTTATGTATTTACTATGTCTGCGTCGATTAAACACGACCAGAGGGAGTAGTTCTTAGGTGTAACAATTAACCTTCAGGAGATTATTACAAGGTATCGTTTCTACGTTTTAATGATTGTTTCACGTTTGTTAATGTTTTATTTACTCCATGAATAGATCGAAGGCTAGCAAGTCAAGTGCACGAATTGGTTGCACGTGTAAATGGTCGATTTGGAACGATTAGAACCACTCCTATTCACCATCTGGTTTGTCCCCCTCCCCCTACATGCACAAACTTAATATTTGCTTTATTTGGGACCAGTCTAGACTAGTACTAATGCATGGTTGTGTCAAAATACATCTGAATCACCACTACTACAATAAATATGTTAATTTGAGCATTTTGTGTATTGCGGTTTGAGAGAGAAATACAAGTAATTTTTTTGGATGTTTTTATCTTACAGGACCAAACTGTTGATTTTCCTGATCTGTGCGCTCTTTATGCAGTCACTGGTGATTCTCCCAACCCTTTTCAAAATTAAATGCATAACCTTCAACAGCTTGTTATCATTATTTCCTCAAATCTGTCACATGTGCTTTCACTTATTATTATGTTCTACTACTAGTGAGTAACTGAGCATGTTTTATTTTTTTTACTCGGTGTTGCTCAGATGTGGCTCTGGTAACGTCACTGAGAGATGGTATGAACCTTGTAAGCTATGAATTTGTTGCCTGTCAAGAATCAAATAAAGGTGTTCTGATATTGAGCGAGGTAAGCAGATTTCAATCTGCCTAATATTTGTAGGTACCTCCTGGTACTGATGTGGTTAGTTTACATTTGCATGTTATATATTTCCCCATTTCTTGTTAAATGTATTCAATGGTACATGCCTTGCTGTTATCCTATTTTCAGTTTGCTGGAGCAGCACAGTCTCTTGGGGCTGGTGCTATTATTGTAAACCCGTGGGATACTGCAGAGGTTGCAAACTCCATAAAAGCTGCTTTGGCTATGCCAGCTCATGATAGAGAGGAACGGCATAGGCATAATTATAAACTGGTTTCAGCATACAGTGCACAAAACTGGGCTGAAGACTATGTCCGGTGAGGGGCTCATGCCAATTTAGCGTGGAGTTTGGAAGACTAGTATTTATCAGCTGACTGGATTTCTTCTTGACGAGACACAATTTTTTCTTACTAATATTGGGATCTAACAGTCATAATTTTTCTTTTCCTGCAGCGAGCTACATAAAACAGCTACTAAAGCTCCAGTACATACAAAACAACCTATTGTTGTGCTCCCAATTGAAGAAACAACTTCACGATACGCACAATCCAGAAGTCGTTTGCTCATATTGGTAAGATTGCAGAATTTCTCTGTAACTCATTATAAATTGCTGCTTACTTGGTCTCCATTGTTTTTTCAGAAAATTTTCTGATACTGACGAAACCATCATCTTTAATTAACAATAATAATTGGATGATTACATTATGCCTTATTTAGGTAGAGTACAGCTGTGTTTGCATCTGGTGTATTTGACGCTCACTCTTAAATGAACTTGTCGTTTTGCAACTTGGGGTTATTATTGAATAAAATCAAGACATGGCGAGCCAACCTACTTAATTTTTGGGTTCAAACTTAAGCTGAAGCCCCACTTTTAGACATTATTCAAGATAATAGCGGGCAACTCACTGCAAATAAAGTCTTCCGAGTTTTGTAGATTGTTTTGGCTGGACATCCTCATTTTCTTTCATTTCAATAAGAAATGTTATAATATGTCAAACTAGATTCACATAATCACAATACAATTTCCTTCAGGAAATAAAATCTTACAAATCGTGTAGTGATATCTTCCTTCTGAATAAAGGAGGAAGATGTAACTGATCTTAGATGCCTTCTCACTTTTGTGATGATTTTCCTCACATTATGATTTATGTGTGTTCTGTCATCTAATAACTTTTGGTGCACTTTGGTGGAACATTTACTCCACAGAGCAGCTAACAACTGTGTTTCTATACAGGGTTTTCATGAAACGTTGACTGAACAGGTCCAATCCTTTGAGATAGGGGCTTCTGACCAAACCGCAAGCATGAAACTGAAGTTGAAACCTGAGTTTAAGGGACCTCTGAAAACCCTTTGTGACGATGAGGATACGACTGTAATTGTTGTCAGTGGTTATGGCAGAATTATTCTCGAGGAAGTAATCTCTTAATGATTCTCATTTTCTGCTTGCATTATTTATATATAGTCAAATCTCTGGCTGAAAATCACATAACCATTTCCTGCATGTAGAACTTCGGAGAGTTCGAAATGTGGTTGGCGGCAGAGAACGGGATGTTTTTACAGCGAACCACTGAAGAATGGATGGCCACAGCAACTGAAGATCTTGAAATTGGTTGCTCTGACAGTGTAAAGGTGCGTGTACACGGTGAACTGTGTTCTGTTGTTGCAATTTTGTGTTTACTCTTCTGACTTATGCTAATATTTTCCAGAAAGTTATTGAATACTTCACTAGAAGAACCCCAAATTCTTACCTAGAACAGCGTGAAAAATCATTTGTATGGAACTATAAATACTCAGGTAAATATTCAACTTACATTCATGGTACCAGTATCGACACAAACCAAAAGGTTTATGTTTCTATGTTTCATGCAAATGTTCCGCAGATGATGATTTTGGAAGAAACCAGGCAAAGGATATGTTACAACACTTGGGGTCGTATTCATCATCAAATCGAAGTGCTGATATTGTTCAAGGCAGACGCTCAATTGAGGTGCGCCCTGTGGGAGTCACCAAGGTCAGCTCTTTTATAGTTCTGTAATCGATACAGAAATGTTTCAGTGGTTATGCAAGCAAAATAAGATAGAAAGGTGGAACATAATGGTTGTTAGCTATATTTTTTGAACTGATCCATCCTTTACTTAAATAGAAGATGCAACATATTGGTTGTTGGCTGCGTGCCTGCGTTCTATAAACTGATTCATCTTTTTGTCCAGGGTAATGCTGTTAATGAAATCATTAAAGAATTAGGTCGCAGAAGAAAGTCAAAAAACATAACCACTCCAATCGACTTTGTCTTGTGCATAGGTCACTTCCTTGCAAAGGTAATTACTGAATTTTCTCCACTGTGTTGTTATTTATGTTACTTTAGTTGAACAAAATGAGACAGGACAAACAGTTAATATGAATAATGATGTTTGGGGTCAAGGGAGTCCTTAAAAAAATTATAAGGCACCTATTATATCATTTTCACCGTATTTTTCTTCTATGTACTGCATGAAAGAAGAGATCACCCAGTATATAATGAGAAAACAGACACAATATTTTTGAAACAGAGAGGACAAAGGTTCAACTTGATGAAAAAACTGTTTCTCCCTTTCTGTTATATATATAGAAGTTCAGATCCTTCCAGAACAACATAAAATCAAAATTATCACGTCACAATAATATACCCAAAGGTCCAGTGATGCATTCAATATTCATAGAGACCACTATTGTGGATATTCATAGTTAGAAAATGTAATTGTTAGAGGTGAAATCAACTTCCAACGATGTCGTCATGTATATGCATTTTCTTTCACATGTTTAGCATGTTCCTAAGTCGAGAAATATATGATCAGCAGTTTAGGATTTTATGCATTTTATATGAAGCTTAGATTGTATGGTCTAGCACATTAGCCTATGAAAGTCATTGGGAATGCTCAAGTACCATGTTGAATGGTATTACAACATTTTTCAGGATGAAGACGTCTATACCCTTCCCTACTTTATTCAACGTGAATCGAAGGCAAAGGCGGGGCAAGAAGATTGCACCAGCATCATGTTCGACGGCCTCAAGGCTGAGAACTACTTCTCGTGTACTGTTGGCAGGGAATGCTCTCGAGCAAAGTACAAGCTTGAGGGAACGAGTGATGTTGTCACCTTGCTCCGTGGTCTTGCAAATTCTGAGGCTTCCCTGGACATAGTAGACGATGATGGCTCGCAGTTGTAGAGTGGCCACTGAGGTGCCCCTTTCAAATACGTATACATGTGCAAAATCCTAGGGTAAGCAAAAAAAGAATAGGAAAAACTGTACATATAGTTGAAGAGGTTGGAAAATATTCATCACTTTGCGGCTGATTTACAACCGCACAAGTTTTTGTCGATGCACGTGATGCTGTAAAACCATTAAATTGCTGTTACCGAAGTTATAATTCTTTTGTAGGTTTTATTCAAATCAAAATTTTCTTTCTATGGTGCTTTGTTAATTAACTGTCCACTCTTGTCGGCATGTTTCTGTCTTGCAAATTCAGTGAAAACCACACATGTGGGTGCATCTTTGCAAGCCCATTTGTCTATGCATCTTTGCATCAATATCAATTTAGGCATGTTCTTCTGTCCTTTATGTCTGGCCTGTCAAGTTGGTATGCAGGGAGTGGAGTTTAGTTTTTATTTTTGAGCAAACCACGAATTATCATTAGCTTAACCTTGGAGATTACAGCAAACGTGGCCATATCTGGAAAGATCCAGATGATAGTAGACATAGGAATTTGCACAAAGACCCCTAGAAAAATAAAAAATTACAATGATAGCCCTCCAGGTCCTTGAGCACATCCAGATCGTGTCCAGTTGCAATCCCCGCCGCCGGAGAAGAAAAAGACGGACTAACCACGCTTCCAGCTCAGAGGAGATACCATCGGAGACTTGCTCCTTTGTGGACCTCAATAGTCGTCCGTCTGCTAAACGGCGGCACCATCGTCTCTGGGGCTCGTCGGCCGGGAGGAACCCCGTCACTCCTCAGAGCGAAGCTCCGCCGCTTCCCGTCGAACACGTCGAGGAAGAACGCCGGGGCCCCAACCTTCATACCTCGCCACCCACTCCAGTGCAGCAACCCTCTGGACGAAGCCGGCACACGACGCCGACCATCTCCAAGACGCATCTCACCCGATTCCCGGCCGGATCCGGAGATAATCCACCCTGGGAGCAGAAAATCGGAGAGAACAAAAGCCCACCTCAACGACGCCGAAGCTGCCTCACCGTCGCCGTCCGGGAAGCAGATCCGCCCGCCAGGACGCCGGATCCTAGCCGCGGATACATTATTCGTCGCCGCCGACACGCCGGCGGCACGCACACCTATCTCACGCCTATCTACATGCCGGAATCGAAGATCCTGGGTTCCCCTACCCTCCCGCCGCCGAGGCGGCCGACGGAGGGGAGAGGAACCCGAGATCTTGCCGGCGGTGAAGGTGGAGAAGACTGGTCGCTCCGGTTCGCCTCCTCCTTCTGTAGAGAGGGGAAAGGGAGAGAAGTTCTTGTTTCGTTGGTTTGTGGAGTTTAGTTTGGAGCAGATTAACCTATCCTTTTTGTTTTACAAGTTGAACAACTGAACAATGTGTTATGACCTTGTCCATGTGGTGCTTCTGCTCTTTATCGAAAATATGTTGTGATTCTGCAGTCACTATTTGGCTTATTTGCTCACGTTCACCACATTACAGCCGAAGAAAAGTCACTGGAAGTGGAGTTTAGTTTGTAGCAGATTAACCTTTCCTTCTTGTTTTACAAGTTGAACAACTGAACAATGTGTTACGATCTTGTCCATGTTGTTCTGCTGCTCTTTATCGAAAATATGTTGTGATGCTGCAGCCGCTATTTGGTTTATTTGCTCACATTCACCACATTACAGCCGAAGAAAAGATTTGTACCATTGTGTTAGTATGTATATGATCTGACCACCGAGTGATTAAAAATATAGATCTTGTACGGCTCTCAAATCAACGTGTACAATATCAAATACATATAATATGAAAGTATATTCATAATGATTCTAATAAAAAACTTTACAAAGTTTAACTGACCAAGACGAGTACTACTATGTTTTAGCAAAGAGTTAACTAAAAAATTGTCGTAGAGCTGCAGATTAGATGAGAAGCCATCATGTAGCTCAAACTTGAATTATAAACCTTCAATCAACCGGAAAAACCCAGGCAGGAAACCGGTAGCTCCACGGTAGTGAAGCCGACAGCGCCGCAGGCTCCGGCAGCAACGGCCGCGAGATCGTCCCGTCTCGCATGCTGAACACGCCGGAGTCGCCGAGTGGATCTTCTGGTTTCCACGGACCCATCTGATGCACGAAGTAGATGCAGTCTTCCCGCGCTCCATGGCCTGCCGGAGGCGCACTCTTGGAGCATGGCGGGGACACGAAGAGAGCCTGGCCGTCAAGGTCCTGCACCTTGCTCCATCGGCCATTGCGCTGCCACGGGCGGTAGCTGCGGTCCATCTCAAAGACCTCGAACCGGCGAGTCCGCTTAGCTTCGTATCCATCGGGATCACGGAATTGAAATATCGAGTACGGGGAGCTAGAGCTCAGCAGAGGCTTGCGAGTCCACCGCCTCACCATGAGCAGCTTGCCGTTGGACACGACTAGATACCGCCCGGCAACCATGTGGCCAAACGGCCATGGATCTTCCTGCAGATGAGGCTCCTGATCCATCTTGATCTTGTCGGATGACCCTCCGCGTATGACCTCGAAGCCGGGTGGCGATTCCGGCAGCTCGTTGATGCGGCCTTTGTTGAGGTCGAGGGCGCAGAGTGTCTCGTTGCGCTTGGACAGAGCGTAGATCCGCCCTTGGAAAAACTTGATGTCGGCGATGCAGAAGTCGAAGTAGTCGTCCAGCGCCAGGCACGCGTTGGTGTCGCCGGCCGGCCGACACGTCGAGATGATGACCTTTTCGCTGTCGATCACGACGGCGATGAGGCGGCAGCGTTCTTCCAGCTCTGCCGAGGACGTGGACACCGCGACCTTGGTGATTGGCTGAAGCAGATCGCGGGGGTTCACCTTGCGAGCGCGGAGGAGTGCGGCTAGCTCTGGGAGAGGGGTTGCCGCCGCGGCGCCGGAGAAGGCGTCCACCAGGGAGCACCGGCCGTCGTCGTGCGCGAGGAAGAGCATGTTATCGCCGGCGCTGTAGCACACGGCGTCGTCGGGGATGTTCCCGCGGTGCGCGGCGTTGTTTGCAACGTCTAGGAGGGTGCCGTCGCCGAACACGAGCCAGGGGAGGTGGAGGTGCGACGGCGGGAGCCCGGTTGCGCCCGAGCGCCACGGGCGGCACACGGCGCGGAGGCGGACGCGGTCGGCGAGGGATGGGAGGAGGCGAAGGACGGCACCCAACAGTTCCGGCGGCAGGTCCGGCCATGCAGACTGGCCCTCACTTTTCGAAGCCGCCATCACGGGAAATCTGACCTGTTGATCCTCCGACGGTAATGCGCAAGTTGCATCCATGATATGCGCAGCAGATTTATCTTAGTACGTCTCGCACGGATCCGAAACTCCGGTTTTTTCTCCTCCTATCTTTATTTGAAATGCAAGAAACCAAGGGATAAATGACTCCAGGGCTTACGCTTGCGCACGAAAGACGAAACTACCGACTTACGCGGTACACAACCAAAATTGCGGACGCAAACGCTGGCGATTATGTTTTCTCAAAACGGGCTACCTCTTTCCATTATTGCATAATGATCACCTTTTCTAAATTTCAGCTACAGTAGCTGATTTCTCATTTGGTCATCGGTTACATTTCTGCGCGTCCGATCCGGCAATCCAGCGCAATCTTGGCGCGTGCTGAGTATTTCAGCGTGACCGGTTTTTTTTAAAAAAAATTCGCTGCCCGGCTTTTATTCAAATGACAATAAAATATCTGATTGAACAAGCTCAATCAGAAAATCAGGATAAGTTCAAAACTAGTAACATAAGACTCTAGCAAGAGAGCGGAGCGAGCACAAACATGTGCTGCTTTATTAGCATCTCTCCGCACAAACTCGAACCTAAAACCCTGAAAAGCGGAGATAGTAGCCTTCATCTCCCGCAGGATCGCTGCTGAGTCCGATCGCTGCCACTTCCCATCCTTCCAAGAATTGACAATCAGCTGACAGTATGTCTCAAGGATGACATGAGACCACCCCTTCGTCCGAGCTAGGAACACTGCATCACGACACACCAACAGCTCCACCATAAGAATAAAATATCTGATTTTGGGACTCTTAGCTAGGCCTTGACCATGGGTTGTCAGGTTAATTCATGATGACTGTGCCTCTAGCTGTTGAACAATCTGATTTTTATAGTTTCACAAAAGTTTTGGATCTCAATTTCTATTATTGTTGAAAAGTATGATTCTGCAAGAGAACAATTCAGAAGTAGAAGTAGGAAACTTGAACATAACATACTCTTATGATATAATTGGAAGTAGAAGTATAAAACCCAAACCAAACATACTCTTATGGGTATGTTATCCTATAAATATTTCTTGCACGGATGTCCTTAGTACCTGAAGTGTGCTTGCCATGTAAGTTCATTTGCCACGTAATGAGTCACCATCTGCAGGTTTTGAGCGTGCAATCCAATGCTATACTATTCATGCGCTCTCGTTAGCTTGCGGTGAAGCTCCAGTTTCTAGTAGATGTAAAATATGTATCCTTATTAATTAACTATGGGAGTGCTCCAGGCTGCATATATTGTTGCTTTATTATTTAACTAGATTCTTTTTTTTGCGTAGTTATTTAACTAGATTCTCAAGTCTGCATATATTCTGTTCAAATTTGGATTAGGTTGGCTTATTAACCATTCAGCACTTTCTGTAGAGTTGTTAAAACATGGGAGGTTGTTGAAATGTACTGCTTTAACATGGGAGTATATATCTTTGTTTTCCTTGTACTGCTTTATAAATTCACATCAGGCATCTCTCTTGAAGGTGTGTAGTTGAGCTCTTCTGTTAAATAAGCACAAGGTAAGTCAACTAGATCACTACACTAACTAGTTTTAACTAAGTTCGTGACTGCTATTGTTATACAAAGTCTTTACCTGATTGTGCCTTTAAGCTAGACCTAACTGTATTACACACTTGCATATCCAGGGAGCTTTTAATGGACAGAACATGACAGGAAATTACAGAAAATGACTTGGCAGGGATGCAGCCAGTAATGACTACGGCCATTTTCTGAAACTATCAAGTAAGAGTACAACCTGACTTATCCAATTTGCTTAAGTTGGTGCTACTCATCTAAACCAAAAGCATTGGCACTAGCAGCATGCTATATCAATCAAGCATCTTAAAGGTGTAAATCTGTTTCTTGTTCATCATGGATACATGCATTTCAGTTTGGGTTAACGGTTACAACTTACAAGTATGGAAAGTGGAAGTTTACATCGTGGATAAATGTATATGAACTTGCAGGCTGCTTTATCGAAGCAAGACATACCTGCTCACCTTGGGCTTGAAGAGAGTCCGAAGCAGACGAGGTCGAGCTCGCAGTCGTTGATGTGCTGCGGCACAAGCGGAGCAGGCCAGGGCAGACGGCGGCGTGACGCAGGTGGAGAGGGCGCCCGTGGAGCTCTATGCGAGGGGAGCAGGCCAGCCGGCTGCAGCCCTCTGAGCATGTTGAGCTGTGTGTGCACGCGGAGCTGCCCGTGCGTGCCAGGCTTGCTTCGATTGCGGATGACGGAGGTAGACGATAGGTTGTTTTGAATTTTGAATTTTGAATTGAAGGCTAAGTCGTAGAAAAATGAAATTTATGTGCCCTTTTCTGCAAAAAAAATGTGCAGTACTAGTCTGGGGATGGTTATTTCCGGACGGAGGGAGCATAATGTCTTGATGCCTTGATGTTGTGATATGTGGAATGGTAATTTCAGATTTTGTGCATGTATTCTATATATTGGGATCCTTTCTCAGATTGCCTCTAATTGGCTTTAGTGGCACTTGTCAAAGTGCCTCTAAATGGCATTTGGGGCATTTGTCATAGTGCCCTTTATTGAATTTAGTGGCACTTTGAGGAGTGCCCCTAATTAGCTTTTGAGGCACTTGTTAAAATGCCTCTAATTCGTTTTAGTGGTACTTTGAGAAGTGCCTCAAGGTAGTGCCCCAAATACCTTTAGAGACGCAGGTAAAGGTGGCACTTTAAAAAATGCCCCAATAGCTAATTAGCGGCACTTTGTTCCTAATCTGTGGCATTTTGAAATGCCCCTAATATTTGACAGTGATGTAGTGAAGGACGCCGTCCAATTTTATGGCACTTGATTTTTTCACCTAACCGTTCAGATTAGAATCTAGCGTTGTGGATGTGCTCTTATAAGACCTCTATCTAAAAAAAAAGAATGCAGAAAGTAGTACTAGTACGTATTAGTTTCTTTACCATCTTATTATTGGACCCCTTTGGGTCTCTTGGCACTAGGAACCGATCGAGAACCAACCAGTATGCAGCTGAAACCGAATTATGCTTCAACAGGGAAAACCCATGTAGGGAACCGCAGGCGCCATGGCAGCGACGCAGACACCGCCGCGGGCTCGGGCAGCAAGGGCCGCGTGATCGTCCCGTCTCTCATGCTGTAGACCCCGGAGTCACCAAGGGGGTCGTCCATCTTCTTCCGATAGAACTGGTGGGAGAAATAGATGCAGTCTTGTTGAGCTCCATGGTCTGCTGCAGGTGCAGCCTTGGAGCACGGCGATGACACGAAGAGCGCCTGTCCGTGCAGGCTCTGGACCTTGTGCCACCGGCGCCGGCTGTTCCATTGGCCGTGGCCAATCTCGAAGACCTCGAATCGGCGAGTCCGGTCGAGGTCGTATCCGTCGGCGTCATGGAATTCAGTCATCCCATAGTAACTAAAGCTCACCAGAGATTTGCGGGTCCACCGCCTGATCATGAGCAGCTTGCCATTGGATTCAACTAGATACCGCCGGGCAACCTCGTGACCATACGGCCATGGATCTTCCTGAAGATGAGGCTCCTGAATCATCTCGAATTCGGCCGATGCCGCTCCGGGTATGACCTCGATACCAGGGGGTCGGAAAAACACGATGTCGGCGATGGAGAAATTGAAGTAGTTATCCAGCGCCAGGCATGCGTTGGTCTCCCCCGCCGGCCGGCAGGTGGAGATGATGACATTGCCGCCGCGGATTATGACCGCGACGAGGCGGCAATCTTCTTCCAGCTCTGCCGAGGACGTGGACACCACGACCTTGTGGACTGGCTGCAGCAGCTCGTAGCGCGGGTCCACTTTAGAAGCGCGGAGGAGTGCGGCTAGCTCGGGGAGAGGGGTTGCCGTGCCGCCGTAGAACAAGTCCACCAGGGAGCACCGGCCGTCGTCGTGCACGAGGAAGAACGTGTTCTCGCCGGCGCTGTAGCAGACGGCGTCGTCGGGTATGCGCACGCGGTGCGCGGCATTCACTACATCACGGTATAAGATTTGGGGCATTTCAAAGTGCCCCAAATTTGAACCAAAGTGCCACTAATTAGCTATAGGGACACTTTTTCAAGTGCCACCTTTACTTGCGTCTCTAAAAGTATTTGGGGCACTACCTAGTGGCACTTTGCCAAGTGCCACTAAATCCAATTAGGGGCACTTTGCCAAGTGCCACAAAATCCAATTAGGGGCACTTTGCCAAGTGCCACTAAATCAATTAGGGGCACTTTGCCAAGTGCCACTAAATGCAATTAGGGGTACTTTGAGATGTGCCCCATAACCTGTGGCAATTTCCAAAATTCCGCAAATACCATTTCATGTGCTGCTCACTGTCATACAAGAATGAGCACACAATATGAACATTATTTCATACAAGAATGAGCACATACTTGTCATACAAGAATAAGAACACACAGTACCAACATATATACTGTCGTACACACTGAGCAAAACGGAGACGAAAATTGTGACACTCTCAGTTTTATACTGTCAAATCATCACCATGTTTCGACTTTGAACATCATAACTGATCAGCATCACCTTCAGTTGAACCCAGACGACTGAGATGGTGCGGCATCGGTGATCACCATCACCTTGAGTATTCAGAATTGTACCTTGAGAGAAGCAGTAATATGTTTCAGCAAAACGGAGATGAAAAATAGAAGTGCGGTGTCCATGCTCAGATGCTGACAGTAAGTAGTAAACCAAGTAGTTTGGTCATGTGCACATGGTGGATGCTAAAAACTTGCCTTGTTGCATCCATCAATGTGGCACAAAGGAGCATGAGTAAGTTGACGCTAGTATAGAGACCCCTATTTTGAGTGAAAGAGCTGAAAAATATGTCCTAATGAAAAAAGAGAAGACAGTACTAAAGCATTTTTAACTGAAACTCAAATGCTCAATATGAACTGTCCTAAAGTCATTTGGATAACTCTGTAATAAAAGAGCTGTCTATCAATTCCAGTAACAAATATCAAAGATAGATACCCAATATCTCCATCTACAGTATGCATTTCTTCAGAAAGTCATGCAGCTGGTGTATCCACATGGCTTATTAAAAGTATTAGCTAAATGTCAATACCGTGAAAGAGGGGCTTGGATTAATGCAAGTAGCAGCCTGCCCATGTGAAGTACGTTTTCCTAGCATGCAAACTGAGTAGCTGTAGCAGTATATTACACTAGATGTCTTGTATTGTTTAATCTAGATGTCTTGTATTTTTTCCGCCCGCTGTAATTTGCAAATATGCAGAGCAAGGGTAGTGATGCTGGACATGGACATGCTAAGGGCTTGTATGTTGGGTTACGGAGAAGTGAAGATGTTATTAAAATGGATGGATGAAGTACTCGATCCAATAAGTTCATGCAAAAGCAAAGCACTATAGGAACAATCTGTTGTTTGGACAAAAAGAAACTAGTCTGTCCAAGCTGAGCTTCAAGAAATGTACATACACGACAATTTTCGATTCTTCACTTAAATAATATAAATTCAGACAAACCAATTCCACTCTATAAAGAATCAAGGATTATCCTGTTACAACTCTAGACCTAATGTCCCTGTTTGGCACAGGAAATGAAATGTTTGGTCCATCACTAACCCTCTGTGGTGTCCAGCATAGTTAAAACGCAATTGAAAACCATCATGAACAAGAAAATTCCAAAGACTTCTTGTGATGATCTAAAACTAGTACCATACACAGCATAGAATATACCTTGACAATAGATCCTTTTCCAATAAGGATGTTCTGAGGTTTCATATCCCGGTGGATAATACGATTGGAGTGCAAGTAATACAATGCTTTTACCTGAAATGAGGGCACACGTTCAAACCGTGAAGGCAATAAGTTGTAGACTGGTATGGTTCGTAAGGAGAAAAACAACATTGAGTCCATACCAGCTGCTTAGCAATTGCTTGAACTTGTTCTTCTGGAAGGCACTTATCATCCTCGAGCATCTCAAAGAGCTCTCCACTGAAACAGCCATTACCCACCATTAATTCAGTATTGCACTGAAACTTGTTCCAACCCAAGCAAAAGTAGTGTCATTTTGTTCTTATAGCAAAATAAGTGCTGGAGTACTTTTGTGCAAACAATAAAAGTGCTGGAGCAATCCACAGATTATTTGACATAAGCAAGGCACAATTACCTAATGGTCATCGTCATTTTGGGCATATGTTATTCCTCTGCCCACTCATCATCGGTAAACTGCCCTTTGACAAACACCCGCAACTACTGTTGGATTCCATGATACTCCATGATATCTGCAAGGACATGATGATACTCCATGAGTATTTTACTGTAGCAATAATCCATAGCACAAATGTATGTATTGAATCAACCATTTTCCCTTCCCCAAAATAAAATAGAACAATTTTGAGTAGGACATAAGCGATTAAGATCATGTTTTCTAACGTTCAACTTTCAAGCATACACGGAAGTGATTAAGAAACCTGGATCAGAAATGCTTCCACTCTACCACACCTGCATTGCTTGGCTCTAATACTCACCTTGGCTTTATACTCCAGCATATACGCAAGGCAAATGTCTTGGAAGCATCCGCAGAGCTAGTAGAAGATAACAAACGAACATCGTCTGAATAAAACGAAAATAAAAAAGTTTAGAACCAACTGTGCCTCATAAATGGATCAGTTTCTAGCTTGGAATCCTCTGATAAGGATTTCATGTGCGCATATTATAAGCGTAGTCTGACCATGGAACAACAGTTAATTTAGTAGTGCAAGCACTGCAAGCAAGATCACATCGTCTGCTGTACTAGTACAAGCTGATAAATTAGATTGGAAAATGCCAGTTAGAACTGGTCCAACTTAAACAACTCGAAACGTTGGGCATTACAGATCAATGGAATTTTGAAACAAGCAGATTTGTCGCTTTTTTTTTGTCTTTGTTAGCAGTCCTTAATGAGCAAAAAACTTGAACAGTCAACATGAAGCAATTTATTATTAGAGCCTGCTTGTTCACAACAATGCTTACAATATTGATCAAATTAAGAATCCCTCCTAGTGAACCATTGAGGAGACACAATTATGACCATCACCTGACCAGAGTCTCTTTAGTACGGTGATCATTGCTTAGTCAGATTAAGAATCATTCCTAGTAAACTTTCTAGGAGACTGGAGTATGCGTTCCCTGCGCTGGCAAGAACTACGATGACAGACAAAGATTGGGAAGAACGAGGCACCTGGTTCTCGGTGGCGTGCGGCGGGACGATGTCATCGAGTGAGCATGAGGTCGAGCTGGACGCTGGTGTTCCACTGCTCCAGGTAGCTCCTCCGCACCCGTCGGTTCAACAATCTGCAAGATCGGCAACCTCCGCTCATACCGGACCCGTACCGCGACCTCGGCAACCTCCGCCCACGGCCTCCGCCACACCTAGCAAGACCGCCGCGACGAGGACGGTGAAGACTCCCTCGCCCAAGCTGCAGGGTGGACGTCCCTCCTCTCGTCACCAAGCACCACCGCCCTTCCGCTGCCTCGACCACCACGCCCTCCTTGCATGCGGCCGGCGGACCAAACCTGTCTAGAGTACTTGCGCCTCCCCTTGTAGACCTTCCCGAAGGACCCCTCCCCGACGAGCTCCACCACATGGTAGTCCTCCACCCCCATCTGCCGCTAGCCTCGCAAAACCCTAGCCCGAATCAGCACCAGGGTCAGAGACGCCCCCGAAACACCCCGAATTCGAGCGGCACGCCCAGAGGAGCGGCGGAACCGAACTCACCGTGGACTGGCGACGGATTGGAGCGGCACGAATCGGGGCGGAGCTCCCCACCGCCGGCCGAATGCGGCCGAGGCGAGGCGGGGAGAGGGCCTGGGGTTTGCGGCGAGTCAATCCGCGCGCGGCTTGCGGGCGGATCGGCGGGGGCGGCCGGAGCAGCTCGCCTGATCTGTGTAGGCAGCGGCTGGAGTTCCGCTCTCCTCCCGACTCCCGTGCGCTCGCTCCGGAGTTGGATTTGGAATTTCCTTGAAGACGACGGCGAAGCGCGGCCCGGCCCTCGGCCGGCGGCGCGGCTGGGCCGTCGGCTGCGAGGGCGAGGACCACCTCGGCTGCGACGGCGGGCGCGGCTGGGCACTCGACGGCGAGGCGCGGCTGGGCACTCGACGGCGAGGCGCGGCGACGGCGAGGCGCGGCGACGGCGATGGAGCGCGAGGCGCGGCTGGGCCCTCGACGGCGAGGCGCGGCGACGGCGATGGCGACGGCTAATACTATGGGTGCCATTTTACAATGATCCCTGATTTTTCCATTTGTTTATTTTGATTTTAATTTAAAAAAATTATGCAAGTTTATTAAACAAAATCTACTAATTCCTAGAAGATCACTAATACTCAAATTCGTGCGAGTGAATCTTGTTCCCGCCGGTGACCGGGGAGCAGTTCTCTATCTTCTTCGTGGCGTTGTACCCGACCTCCGACGAAAGAAGGGGTAAGTTGTTGATCTATTATGTACAAAACAATGTATGTTAATCTATTATTAAAAATCAAGTCACCATTGTTTTATTTAACACCTTGCTATATTTCAGAGATGGAGGTGGGGAGCACGGAGTTAAATCCTATCGTGCTCTCTGATGGTGAAGAGGAGATGCCGATGGAAAGTGATCCGGACATGGACATCCCGGTGCAGCAGACTGTGCTGGTTCATAGGGGTATGTGTCTTCACATTCCTACAAATATGTCGTCCACGAGATAAACGGATATGTCTCTCACATGTACAACTATTATACGCAGGACCGCGTATAACGGCAGCGAGGAGTATGATAAGCACTGTGTTTGGGGAAACAATCTAGTACTCAATGAAGACCAATGCAAGGCCCTCACAAATTTGGTTCGTCAGTTCCCAGGAAAACCATTCAAGTACTATGTGTACAGGATGAGCAAATCTTCTGTCATTCAAAAAAACTGCAAAATGGTGTGTACTTATTTTAACTCCTTGCATAAATTCTGAAAAAATACTAGTACTTTAGGAAGAATACAAATATTCTATCCTAATGATTCTCAAATGTTTCTATTTTGCAAGGTATTTTCCGCAAAGTTTACACAGAGGTACCTCAAGAAGTACCTGGATGATGCAATTGAGCTACCAGTCCAATGTGCGGGATATCAAAAGTCTTACAATGTCAAGATGAGGCTGGGACTAGATCTAAAGAGGGCAATGCTGACAAGTGGCTGGGCGAAGGCTGTAAGGAGGTTCGGCTTAGAAGAAGGTTGCGTCTACATCTTCTGCTTCTCTGTCGATAAGAATGGCCATAACCCTTGGCTTCTCATCGACCCCCTGGAAGCATGAAGACGGTGCCAACGGTACCTGAACCCATGAAGACGGTGGCAACGGTACCAGTGGTAGCATTTTGGTTTGGTGGTAGCATTTCTCATAGCATTTTGGTTTGGTGGTAGCATTTCTCATAGCACTGTTGTGCTAGTTTGAAATGTTGGACTTCAGTAATCTAGTTAAGTAATGGACTGTTAAGTAATGAACTGCTAAGTACGGACTGTTAAGTGACTGTTAAGTACTGCTAAGTATGGACTATTAGAAATGAACTGCTATGTTTCTATGCTACTGTTAAGTACTGCTACTATGCAATATGGGTAAGTCTGAATGAACTGCAGTGTTAGTATATATGTATGGAATGTTGCTTCCATGTGCAGCTTTTCCTCTTTCTATCAGATTATGAAAAGATTGCACTAAATTTTCTATCCCTGTTAACTATAGGATTGGCAATGCTACTAGCTGTTATGTTTGTATATGCTAGCTATAGGATTACCAATGCAACTGGTGGCTGCTATAGGATGTTTGTATATGCTACTGTTATGTTTCTATCCCTGTTAACTATATGCTAGCTATAGCATTGTTTACATTGTTTTATCCAAGTAATGATCAATTGTGACACTTAAAAGTGCCCCAAAAGGTCAACATCTATTGGGTCACTTCAAAAAGTGCCCTAGTAGGTATACACATATTGGGACATTTGAGAAGTGCCCAAATAGGCATACAATTAGGGGCACTTCGGAAAAGTGCCACTAATTGGCTACTATTAGGGGCACTTTGACAAGTGCCACTAGGACAAGTGCCCCTATATCTATACCGTGGTGTAGTGATTGTTGACGACATCCAGGAGGGTGCCGTCGGTGAAGGCGAGCCAGGGGAGGTGGAGGTGCGACGGCGGGAGCCCGGTTGCGCCCGAGCGCCACGGGCGGCACACGGCGCGGAGGCGGACGCGGTCGGCGAGGGATGGGAGGAGGCGAAGGACGGCACCCAACAGTCCCGGCGGCAGGTCCGGCCATGCAGACTGGCCCTCACTTTTCGAAGCCGCCATCACGGAAAATCTGACCTGATGATCCTCCGACGGTAACGCGTATATATCCATCATATGCGCAGCAGATTTATCTTAGTACGTCTCGCACGGATCCGAAATTCCGGTTTTTTCTCCTCCTATTCTTATTTGAAATGCAAGAAACCAAGGGATAAATGACTCCAGGGCTTACGTTTGCGCACGAAACTACTGACTTAGAGCATCTCCAACAGGCGCGCTATATAGGCCGCGCGGCATAAAAACGTCCGATATAGCGCGCGCGGGACAGAATCAGGCGCTCCAGCAGGCGCGGTAAACGGCGCGGTGCTGTAAAATTTTTAGGGCGCGCGGCGTTTTGCACAATCCGGAGCGGCATATCGGCGCGTCGGCTACAGCGCGCGGCATCGCTCGTCCAACCGCGAAAAATCCCCGCGCTGAAACTTCCTCCCCCGCGTCGCTGCCCCGAGCCCAATCCGTCGTCTCCGCGCGCCGCCGGCGATCCCGACGATGGACGACCCCTCCGGCAACCCGCCGACCCCTCCCTACTCTGTCACACCCTCCGCCGCCGCCGCCACTTCCCGCCGCGCCGGCGCCGAACCCTAGCGGCGGCGCCGGCGCCGGGAACCCAACGGCTGCTGCGCGGGCGCTGTTCGTCCCGCCGCGCGGGGCACTACACGCGGGCGCTGCCGCGGCGCAGATGGCCGCGCGGGGCACCGGCAGCGCGCGGCCCGCGCCGAGGAGGGGGAAGGCGCCGTCAACGAAACGGCCTCACGTCGGCCCCGCCGCCGTCGCGCCACCGAAGAAGCGAAGGCGCCCGTCCCCCGCCGACAGCCTCCTCCTCCGGCGCCGAACCAGGCGCCTTCTCCTCCTCCTCCTCCGCCGACCCAGCCGACGCCTCCGTCCGGCAACCGCGCGGGCGCACATATGGTGGATGGTGAAATGCCCGAGAGGTAAAAAACACTTCTTTTTTGTCGAATTGTGGTTTAGATGCATACCTAGCCGATGGTAATGAATTTCATTGCAATGTAGAGTGGATGATGCGGCATTCATGGAGACAATGAATGTTGGATCCTCGTTCTTGCATGACGATGAAGCCGCCTATGGGGAGGAGGAATATGAGGATGTAGATGAGGAAGGAGAAGGGTTGATTGAACCTCGCCCTCCCGGCCGGGCCGCCAACTACACCATAGCGGAGGACAAGTTGCTTTGCAAGACGTGGTTGACAATTGGAATGGATCCAACAACCGGTACCGATCAAACAAGAGAAACATATTGGATGAGGATGACGGAGTACTTCAATACAAACACAAGTGGGATCGAGCGAACCATGCGCTCACTTCGGTCCCGTTGGTCCGGTATCAACACCGATTGCCAAAAATGGGCGGGCGTGCAAGCCAACATCGATGTTCTCAATCCGAGTGGCACTAATGAGAATGATAGGGTAAGTGACTCTACTATGTTCACCATATGGCTCATATGAGAAGAATACGGTTGTACTTCATATGGCTCATCTATTTTCTTTTGCGCATATGTGTAGAACTCCATGGCTCAAGGATTGTTTAGGGATGTGGGAAAGAAGAACAAGAAAGGCAACAAGATTCTTGGCAAGCCATTCACCTTGCATCATTGCTATGAAGTGCTAGGGAATGAAGAGAAGTGGAAGACGCGCGGCAAGTTGGATGCGGCAACTATGGCGGCCAATGCTACCGGTGATGCAACAATCATCGATGATGATTCAAGTGATGAAGGGAAGAAGAGAAGCTCCACTCCTCACTCCATCAACAATGGGCGGAGGAATGTGCCCGGTAGGAAGACCGGCAAGGAAATGAAGGGAAGGAAGGCCGGAGATGATGACATTGCCATGGCTATGGAGAGGATTGCAAATGCAAGGTTGCAAGCAAATGAAGATAGAAAGATGCAACGAAACTTGGAGAAAGAGGCTATGGATGCTATTGAAGCTAGGAGAGCCGCTTTGGAGGAGAGGATTGCCGCCAACGAGGAGAGGAAGTTGGCTTTGGAGGAGAAGAGGCAAGCCACCGAGGAGCATGCACGCCTAGCGGAGGAGGAGAGGAAGCTTTTCTTGATGGATACTTCCCATATGGATGAGAGGCAAAAGGAGTACGTCAACCTTCTTCGCGATGAAGTGTTGGCCAAAAAGAGATTGTTGCTAGCCAACATGAACACTTCCACCACCGGCATGTTTGGAGGAGGCATGTTTGGAGGAGGCATGGGAGGCATGGGCGGCATGGGAAGCATGCCCATGCCCACCATGGGAGGCATGGGCGGCATGGGAAGCATGCCCATGCCCTCCATGGGAGGCATGGCCGGCATGGGAAGCATGCCCATGCCCTCCATGGGAGGTATGGCCGGCATGGGAGGCTATGGAGGCATGGCCGGCATGGGAGGATCAAGCTATGGAGGAGTGTTTGGAGGGACCATGGGAGGCTCCGTGAGTGGTGTGTACGGGAGTATGGGAGCACCACCGGGAGGCTTCGTGTCTTCCATGAATGCTACTATTCCTCCTTCAACCCAAGATGACGAGGACGAAGAAGAAGGTGTTGACTTGGAAAATGCGGAAGTGTGATATGCATTTGTGATATGCATTGTTTCACTTTGTCCATTTGAACCATATGTCGTGTGTCATTGTTGAACTACGTCATTTTGTGTGTCCTTGTTGAACTATGTGATGTTGTTGCACTTTGTGTCATTTATTTCATGAATTGTGTCATTTCTTTCATGAATTGTGAATGCAAAATAGACTAGAAATCTGTTTTCCGCGCCCGCGCGCGCTGTATTTTGCAGCGCCTGGCGGAGGACCATTTTTCCTGCGCGCGCACGCGCTGTATTTTGCCGCGCCCGGCGGAGGAAAAAACGGCACAGCGCGCCATATCTGTTTACCGCGCGCGGATTCTTGGTTTTAGCGCGCCGCGATATAGCGCGCCTGTTGGAGATGCTCTTACGCGGTACACAACCAAAATTGCGAACGCAAACGTTCGCGATTATATTTTCTCAAAACGGCCTACCTCTTCCATTGCGCCGCGGATCACGGCCGTGGATCTCGCCATCTCGATGCCCCGCGGTTCGAGCGGATTGACTCGATCCGACTTGTAGTCGCGTAATGAACTAATGATGCACTAAGAATTTATTACCAGCTCCGTCTCGCTTTCTTGCCGTCGGAGACCATCCGCGTGCTGGAGTTGCGCAACTGCAGCGGCCTCGAGCTGCCGCTGTCGTCCGCCATCGCGCTCGCGCGGCTCGCGTCGATGCGGCTGTGCCACAGCAAGGTGCCGCTCAAGGTTCTCCAGGGCGTCATCCAAGCCGCGCTGGTGCTCGCCGTCATCCACCTTGAGTCCGTCATCCTCGAGAATCCAGAGACGAGGGTGTGTTTTGCCGCCTCAGCTGCCCGGCGGCCGCCGTGCTGCTCGACTGGTTCGGCTGGATGAAAGAAGGATGCGTGATTGCGTGGAGTGGAGATTGACGCGCCCAGACTGCTGCGCTTCCGTTATAGGGGGGCCCTCCGGCACATCTTTCTGACTCTGCCGCTGGCGGATTTGACTCTCCTCGACTGGCAAGGATCCACGCGATGTCCGCCGGAACTTCTGGCAATTCGTCCGCAGCTACACCCACGCCAAGGTGATGAGCTACGGGTGCGCGACCTCGAGGAGATCGCCATCACAAGCGAGGCGCGGCGGGTTCAGCTCCTAGCGGAGTTCCGCAAGCTCGAGCATCTCGAGCTCGAGGGTCTGCACAGGTCCACGGGCAAGACGGCGGCGGTGTCGATCGCAAACCTGCTACGCTACGCTGCCCAGTGCTCCGCCAGGATCAAGCTCAGCCAGACAGCGAGTTCTCGGTACGGGCACGACTTGTTGGAAAAGAAATACGACTCCCATCTTCAAGATTCCATCAACCGGTTCAAGCGATACCGATCGGGACTGATGGCGGCCGGAGACGAGCATGACGAAGGCAGGTACCATGACGTCACTGGTAAAAAAACGTCCTTTAGTCGCTGTTCGCAACTGGCATTAATCTCGGTTGCGCAACCGGAATTAATTATGCGAGACTAAAGGTTCCCTCTTTAGTCGCGGTTGCTTACGAACCGCGACAAAAGGCCCATCCACGTGGGTGTCAGGCGTTCGTCGGGGTGGAGGACTTTTAGTCGCGGTTGGAGTCGCAGTTGGACCAACCGCGACTAAAGGTCTCCGCAGGTTTGGGTTTTTAGCCCCCCTAAATCTGGTTTCTTTTTAATTTTTTGTGTTTAATTTCTTTTATATTTTATTTTGTGTTTAATTTTAATTTTGAAGAAGTCTCAGTACACATATTGTACGCTACTATATATATACACGTTACACGTTGATGCATATGAATATACAATTTCAAACAAGTTTGAAGTTTCAAACAAGAATAATTCAAGAGGAATATATAATATTCAGTCTCGGGTGACCATATACAAGAACAACTTCAAACAAGTTTCCATATACAATTTATCAAATTAGAAGTTCTTCGTCCTCGTAATAGTATTCTCCTTTAGGATGGACGACTTCCCTCATAAAAAATGCTGCCAATTACTCTTGAATTGGTCGGAAACGAGCTTCTGGATTAAGCTTCTTTCGCAAGTCATTCCTCCACATGTTGATATCCTCAGCCCTCCGCTCAGAGGTGTATCGCCGGATGAACTCACACACATAGTATCCACATAGATTGGTCCTCGGTGGCTGAATATCCACATTAGCTATCCTTGTAATTCTTAGCTCATCTTTGAAATCACCGGTTATTTTATCTTTGAACCGTTTCCAAACCCTACAGGGCAAAGAAATTAAATGAACAAGGGAGTTATTAGTTACTTGATATAAGGAAACGAACGAAAGAGGCCGATATAGTGCGCAAATGATTGAAAATAATTACTTTTGAAGCATTGCTCTTATACCGGACCAATGCTTTGAATCCATACTCAGAGAGTCCATGACGAGAACTCTGGACTTGTCATATTCAATTATTAGCAGAATCCAGTGGAACCTGCGGACACGTTACACGCACAGTCATGCATAAGTCATCGATTAGACATAACATGTATGGAGTAAACAAAAGAGAATGTGCACAAGATAGAAACACTTACCCAAAATGGTAAGGAAATAGAATTTGACATTTGAGTTCCTGCTCTGTAAGAAATTGATACAAGTCTTTCTCCACGTCTTTGGGGTATCTTTCTAACACATATCCATTAGTGATATGTGGGTCAATGAATCCAACATCAAGGATGTTCTTTCTTTTGCATTCCCCAAGCTTCATTCTGCATAATAGCGTACACAAGAATATAGTTAGGACAATATAGTGCAGGCAATGAACGAGATGAGGTAGAGATTTAATTATAGAAATAAATCGATCACTTACAGAACGTAGCAACTCAGGATAGATTTGTCGAGCTCGCGCAGATTGAACAACTGGAACAATTCACTCATATGAACTTGTACATAGTAATGTTTGAAGTGATGCTCCTCTCTAACTTCCGCATAAATATATTCTTTGTCGGCCTTATTTTTTATGAAATCCTTGTACCAGCATAGCAGACTTCGCATATTTGTTGGTAGACTCACTTCCTGCGCAGGCTCGACGAGAGGCCCATTCGACGCATATTTAAATGTCACCTCACTTATTGGCGCATCCTCAGGGCCTAACAATGCACGAAGAGTCATACTGAACTCGGCCGCTCTTTCTTTGGCCTCCGCTACAGTCATTTCATGTGCTCCAGCAGCTGTTATGATAGCGGGGTCCAATAGTTCCATGTCCTTATCTATATCGGCTCTGAAGGACGTCGTCGTAAGGGAAGGACCAGCTTCCACTATGAGCGGGGGATCGATTGTTTTCTCTGTTCCCCGAGTTGGGAAACTTGTTTCCTGCATTTTGTACTTGCTTCTTTCTTCTCCTCCAAGGCTTTCTTCTCCTTCTCCGCTAAGGATTTCTTCTCCTTCTCCTCCAAGGCTTTCTTCTCCTCCGAGGCTTTCTTATCCAATATTGCTATTTGCCTACGAAATTCACGTCCATAGTCGTTTTGCAGCGAGATTTGGGACGGTGTCGTCAAAAAATCCTTAGCCCACTTCTTTTGCTGCTCAGTAAATACCGGCTTGGGCTCAGGCTCTTTTTTCTCCTTGATATTCGCCTTCCATTTCTCATGGTGAGCAGCCGCGACCACCTTGGTTTCCTCTTCAGTAAGTTCCCAAGGTCTCGGGAGGAGAGGCTTCAGTAATGGCATTAGTACCTTTGTGGTCTTAGGTACATAAGGCTCCGGGTTAGTAGTCCAGGAGGGGGTTGCCTTGCTGTCGGCCTTCTTCGCCGGAGGCGGACTGGGGGACGGTGGCTGCTTACCCGCCGGAGGTGGATTGGGGGGCGGCGTCGGCTGACGTGAAGGAGGTTTAGGTGAACCACCACCACCACCGGAGGGGGGTGGACTTGTTAGCCTTAGCGCCTCGCCTGCAAACTTTATGTACTTCTTTTTCCTTAGAACGAACTGGCGCTTGACATCTCCAAGTATTTTCTCTCCTTCGGGTGTAGCATAGTCAATCTCTAGGTCCTCTCACCCTTGGACTATGTCTTCCACCGTGACACAACCATGGCCATCTGCAATGGGGTTGTTATGGTGGAGCACTCCAGGTGTACAAGGTAAAGCGGAGCCGATCGCTACCTTCATGGAAATGTTCCCCATTGCATAATGCAGCTCACATTCTTTCATCTCCTTTACATCGTCCACGGGGTAGCGAGGCTCCGGTGCAGTAATATCAATCATCGGTGCATTAGCACCAGCCGGGGCTAGCAAGGGTGCATTAGCACCAGCCGGGGCCTCCGTGGAAGCCACGTTGCTTCTCCGCTGCTGGCTTCCGACATCCGCTGCATGATCTTCATGCGGCCCTGCCGATCTTTCTTTTACTAGTTCATTCACAATCTGCTTCACCTCATAGAGTTCCGATGCCAACTGCCCCACAAGATCTGCATCCCGATCCGTCTTTCTCTTACGGCTTCTGTAACTGTACGGGTCATTGTCCTGGGAAAACCCTACTTTCCACGGAATGACGCCTTTGCCTCGTACACGTCCTGGGTGTTCATGATTCCCGAGGGCAAATGTCAGCGCGTCGTTCTCTCTGTTGAACTTTATCTTCCCCTATCGAGCTTGGGTCATTGCGTCAATAAGGGCTTGGGTGGGTTTAAACGCTTTCTTCCGGTGAACACACATCCCTGTCACAGGGTCTAGCGATCCCCCATGCCCGTACCACCAGGTTTTGGCCCTTGGGTCCCATCCCTCTGTACCTAGAGGGATTCCTCGCTCCCTCAGGTCGTTCTCCATCTTCTCCCACTTAGGCTCCGAAAGACGGTATCCTCCTGGCTCCATAATATGATTGTACACTTTCTTAGCCACATTTTCCTTATTTTTTTTCTGATATGGCCTTGAAATGCTCTGACTACTTTTGCCTCACAAATTCGGGCCAATCATTTTTCAGTTTCTCATATTGTCCATTGAAATACGGAATCTTGTTCAGGGAGACATAGTCACGGGCTAAATTTTTCTTGAATGCTTCGGCCATCTTCTGAAGAGCGAACTCTTTGACTAGCATCCTCCTCTCACGTCCACCCGGAATCTCGTTCACCTCTTCATCGTGTTTGTTGAATTCCCGAGGTAGAATGAAATGTTCCATAAGCTTTCTCCAACAATCCTTTTTTTGTTCTCTTGTGGACAAAACTGAAACCAACACGTGCCTTCTTTGGCTCATTCCATTCCTGGACGGTGATCGGGATGTTGTCTCTAACAACAACTCCGCATTGGTTGGTAAACTTTGTATAATGATGTTTGGGCTCCAGCGGCCTGCCAGTTTCACTGACAATATCGATGGTATATGTTTCTCCTTGTTTCATCGTCTTGGTTTTGCCACGCAGCTTTGTACTCGATTTTTTTGACGATCCGGTCGAGGGCTAAAAAAAGAAAGAGAGTCGCGCGCGTTAATACATATTTATTCAAATCAGTAAATTTGAATCACTAGAGGCTCAATTTATATATATACCTCGCCGGAGGTGGTTGCTAATTCGAGATGGTCGTTTGTCGTTTGCCCTCCGGAGGCAAACGTTTCAATAACTTCCATTCTTCCTTCGTCTTCACCTTGTTGGCCTTCACCTTTGCCTTCACCATCAAGGTTCAGATAAGAAGAGACATCTTCTTCATCTTCTTCCGGCACATACTCAATATCGTCGTTTATGAGGGCGGTTATATGTGCTTCGGCTTCCGGATCATAGCTTTCCAGAATCGGGTCAGCTCTATCGTCCGCCATATGTCAGTCCTGAAGACATGTAGTAAAAACTAATTAAGTAAAGAAATATTAGTGTGGCATGTGAAAGGACGCGCGCGCGTACACGTGGTGGCGAAAGGGGGCGGTGGAGGTGGCGAAAGGCGGTGGCGGTGGCGAAAGGACGGTGGCGGTGCCGATGACAACACATATGGATCGAGAGAGAGGAGAGAGATAAACACCGACTACCCCGCGCATATACGGAGCGGGCGGCGAGGGGGAGGCGCACAAAGTTGTGCGCCGCCCCTCGCCACCCCCTCCGTATACGCGCGGGGTCGATGTGTTTCTCTCTCTCCTCTCTCGCCTAAAAAACAAAACAAAAAACAGCGCGTATGCGGAGGGGGCGGCGAGGGGGGGGGGGGCGGCGCACTTCCGAAGATGTCGTAGGGCGTGTGCACCAATGACATCTTCGAGAAGCTGCGCCACGGGAGATTTTCCAACTCTTTCCCCAACACTGTTAGAGGAGATGGAGTCTTTCACGGGCTGGCAGGAAAATTTTCCCTAGCCTCATCGATGCTAGGTTGGCTTGTTGGTCTGCTTGCCAAGGCGTATCGATGCTCCTTTTATAGGCACGGCGCCGCTTCTGCTTTGTCTTGTTCCTCAAACAGGGCGTCGTGCGCTACATGCTTTATCTCATCGAGCAGTGCATCCACTCATGCGTCCTTATCCTGCCGACAGCTTTAGTCCCGGTTGCACCCACCAACCGGGACTAAAGCTTACCCAGACGTCCTTATCCCACCGACAGTTTTGTTAGATGACACAAAAACCACCTTTAGTCCCGGTTGCACCCACCAGCCGGGACTAAAGGTTAGATGACCAGCTCTGGATTCCTCTTCTTCCCGCCATTTCTTCCCGCCTCTGTCTTCCCGCCTCCTGTCTTCCCGCCCACATCTCTTCCCGCTATTTCTTCCCGCCACTGTCTTCCCGCCTCCTGTCTTCCCGCCCACATTTTTTCCCGCCATTTCTCACTCTATATATGTAGCCCGGCTTGGCCAGCATTATCACATCTCTACAATCTCTCATCACTCTCTCATGGCTTCCACCGTACCCACTCTAACCTACCAGCAGGTGGAGGAGCTTTGCGCCTTGAACTACCCTTGTGCCTAAGCGTTGGAGGCGTGTCGGTCCCTCCCGTCCCTCAGGGTACTGCCCGCTGCTTGTGACGGTAAAGCACACGTATGTTGGGAACCCCAAGAGGAAGGTATGATGAGTACAGCAGCGAGTTTTCCCTCAGTAAGAAACCAAGGTTATCGAACCAGTAGGAGATGAAGATCACGTGAAGGTTGTTGGTGAAGGAGTGTAGTGCGGCGCAACACCGGGGATTCCGGTGCCAACGTGGAACCTGCACAACACAATCAAACTACTTTGCCCCAACTTAACGGTGAGGTTGTCAATCTCACCGGACTTGCTTGAAAACAAAGGATTAAACGTATGGTGTGGAAAATGATGTTTGCTTGCGAGAAAACAAAAGAGAACAATGATTGCATTAGGTTGTATTTCAGATGTAAAAGAATGGACCGGGGTCCACGAGTTCACTAGTGGTGTCTCTCCAATAAGATAAATAACATGTTGGGTAAACAAATTACGGTTGGGCAAGCGACAAATAGAGAGGGCATAACAATGCACATACATATCATGATGACTACTATGAGATTTACTTAGGGCATTACGACAAAGAACATAGACCGCCATCCAGCATGCATCTATGCCTAAAAGGTCCACCTTCGGGTTAGCATCCGCACCCCTTCCAGCATTAAGTTACAAGCAACAGACAATTGCATTAAGTACTGTGCGTAATGTAAACAATACAAATATCCTTAGACAAAGCATTGATGTTTTATCCCTAGTGGCAAAAGCACATCCACAACCTTAGGGGTTGCTATCACTCCCCCAGATTCAATGGAGACATGAACCCACTATCTAGCATAAATACTCCCTCTTGGAGTTACAAGTATCAACTTGGCCAGAGCCTCTACTAGCAACGGAGAGCATGCAAGATCATAAACAACACATATATGATAGATCAATAATCAACTTGACATAGTATTCCATATTCATCGGATCCAAACAAACACAACATGTAGCATTACAAATAGATGATCTTGATCATGATAGGCAGCTCACAAGATCTAAACATGATGGCACAATAGGAGAAGACAACCATCTAGCTACTTCTATGGACCCGTAGTCCAAGGATGAACTACTCACGCATCAGTCCTGAGGCGGGTATGGTGATGTAGAGCCCTCCGGTGATGATTCCCCTCTCCGGCAGGGTGCCGGAGGAGATCTTCTGAACCCCCCGAGTTAGGGTTGACGGCGGCGGCGTATCTGGAACTGTTCTGGTATTTTGGCTCTCCGTACTAGGGTTTTCGAGGACGAAGAAATAAATAGGCGAAGAAGCAGCGTCGGGGGAGCCAGGGGGCTCCCTCCCCACGTCACGGCGCGGTAGTGGGCCCCCCCCCCGCGCCGCCATATGGGGAGGGCCCCCTGCTGGCCTTCCTCGACTCCTCTTCGGTCTTCTGGAACACTCCGTGGAAAATAGGGCCGTGGGCTTTTGTTTTGTCCGATTCCGAGAATATTTGTAAAAACAACTTTTCTGAAATAAAAAACAGCAAAAAACTGGCACTGTGGCATCTTGGTAATAGGTTAGTCCCAGAAAATGCATAAAAACATTATAAAGTGTGAATAAAACATGTAGGTATTGTCATAAAACTAGCATGGAACATAAGAAATTATAGATACGTTGGAGACGTATCACGCGCCGGGCGGCCATCACAAACCACTACTACCTCGACCTCACGCCGGAGCAGCGGATGAATCCCCGCTGGCATCCCGACAACCAGCAGACTTGGGACACCTTCTTCATCAATCGACGTGAGAGGGCGTTCGTCAGGTATGAGGAGGACGGTCTGCCTCCTGGGAACTTCCACGAGGCCGGCCGGACTCTACAGAGCGTCATGGACTACATCACGGCCGGCGATATCCCCCGCATGCGGTACCCTCAGTACTAGTCGAGGTTCGAGCCACGAGCGCCGCCCGACGACAGCGACGACGACAGCGACGGCAGCGACGACGACGGTGGCAACTTAGAAGGCGATGACTACCAGTACAACGGCGGTGACTATGAAGACTACGAGTATGCATATTATAGGCCTAGGCATGAGTATGACTAAATCACTCTAGTATTCCAAGATGTACTCCTAAGCCTAGGCATGTCCTTCACATCATTGGCTGTAGTTCAAATTTCATGTATCATCAGTGGTATCTCGAATCAATCGAATCATTCGAAAATGGAGACCAAACACATCACATATAATATAATTCACATGATCCGTTCCAACAAAGTTTGGTACAATAAATTATTACACATAATTTCTTCCCTTGTGTCCCTTGCTTACGATTGTGCCGTATCCATGGAGCATCCTCATCATTTGACCGAATGCTTGGATCAGTGTTCACTTTGAAGGGCGGGATTTCACCAAACATATTATAATCTTCTGACATGTCTGTCTTGTCCTCCACTCCCACGATGTTTCTTTTCCCTTAAAGAACTATGTGGCGCTTTGGATCATCGCATGATGTACTCGTTTTCTTATCTTTCCTTTCCCTCGGTTTGCTACTCATGTCCTTCACATAGAAAATCTGAGCGACATCTTTGGCTAGGACGAATGGTTCGTCAAGGTAACCAAGATTGTTGAAATCCACCATTGTCATTCCGTATTGCTCGTCCACCTTTACCCCACCTCCTGTTAGCTTGAACCATTTGCACCGGAACAAAGGGACCTTGAAGGAGGGTCCATAGTCAAGTTCCCATATCTCCTCTATGTAACCATAATATGTGACCTTTTGCCCATTCTCGGTTGCTTTGCATCAAAACGGACGCTGCTTGTTTTGGTTGGTGCTCTTTTTATCTTGGGCGATCGTGAAAATGTATTCCCATTTATCTCGTACCCTTGGAAAGTCGTTATAGTCGAAGATGGTGTCTTGGCCAACATGTACAGCTGATCTCCAACATCATTGTCATTCATTAAATGTTTTCGCAACCAACCGCAGAAAGTCTCCATGTGGGCCTTTCTAATCCAGGATTCAGGCTTCCCCGGGTTGTCCGAGCGTAAAATATTCTTGTGTTCCTCGAAGTACGGAGCCACCAAGCTGGAATTTTGCAGAACTGTGTGGTGTGCTTCAGTCATAGAATGGCCGTCCATACATATCTTTGATTTCCTTCTGATCGTGCCTTTTCCACTTAGTCTCCCCTCGTGCCGCGATTGAGGAATACCAATTGGCTTAAGGTCAGGAACATAGTCAACACAAAACTCAATTACCTCCTCATTTCCATAGCTCTTGGCGATGCTTCCTTCTGGCCTAGCACGGTTACGAACATATTTCTTTAATACTCCCATGAACCTCTCAAAGGGGAACATATTGTGTAGAAATACAGGACCGAGAATGGAAATCTCTTCGACTAGGTGAACCAGGAGGTGCGTCATAATATTGAAGAAGGATGGTGGGAACACCAACTCGAAACTGACAAGACATTGGACCACATCATTCTGTAACCGTGGTAGATCTTCTGGATTGATTACCTTCTGAGAGATTGCATTGAGGAATGCACATAGCTTCACAATGGCTACTCGAACATTTTCCGGTAGGAGCCCCTCAAAGCAATCGGAAGCAATTGCGTCATAATCACGTGGCAGTCATTAGACTTCAGGTTTTGGAACTTTTTGTCCGCCATATTTATTATTCTCTTTATATTCGACGAGAAGCCAGACGGGACCTTCATACTGCTCAGACATTCAAAAAAGATGACCTTCTCTTCTTTGGTAAGAGCATAGCTGGCACGACCTTGAAACCATTTCGGATGCCGGTCATCTGGGTCTTTCAAACGTTGCTGGTCCTGCCGTGCTTCCTTTGTATCATTTGTCTTCCCATACACGCCCAAGAAGCTTAGCAGGTTCACGCAAATATTCTTCGTAACATGCATCACGTCGATTGCAGAGCGGACATCTAGGACTTTCCAATATTCTAGCTCCCAAAATATAGATTTCTTCTTCCACATGGGTGCGTGCCCGTCAAATCCCTGTGGAACTGATTGTCCGCCAGGACCCTTTCCAAAGATGACTTTCAAATCCTTGACCATATCAAATACCTCAGCACCAGTACATTCCGCAGGCTTCGGCCGGTGATCTGCCTTGCCGTTGAAATGCTTGCCTTTCTTTCTTACGTAATGATTTCGGGGAAGAAATCGACTATGCCCCAGGTACACGTTCTTCTTACAATTACCCAAATATATACTTTCAGTCCCATGTAAGCAGTGCGTGCATCCATTGTATCCCTTATTTGTCTGTCCCGAAAGGTTATTAAGAGCAGGCCAATCGTTGATGGTTACGAAAAGCAACGCTCGTAGGTCAAATTCCTCTTCTTTATGCTCATCCCACACACATACACCAGGTCTGCCCCACAACTGTAAAAGTTCATCAACTAATGGCCTTAGGTACACATCGATGTCGTTGTCGGGTTGCTTCGGACCTTGGATGAGCACTGACATTATATTGAACTTCCGCTTCATGCACAACCAAGGAGGAAGGTTGTATATGCATAGAGTCACGGGCCAGGTGCTATGGCTGGAGCTCTGCTCGCCAAAAGGATTCATGCCATCTGTACTTAGACCAAATCTTATGTTCCTTGCGTTAGCTGCAAAATCTTTGAACTCTCTATCGATCTTTCTCCATTGCGTTCCATCAGCGGGGTGTCTCAACTCCCCGTCCGACTTACGGTCCTCTTTGTGCCATCGCAAAAACTTGGCATGCTCTTTGTTCACGAACGGACGTTTCAACCGTGGTATTATAGGAGCATACCACATCACCTTGGCGGGAACCCTCTTCCTTGGTTTCTCGCCCTCAACATCGTCACTAGGGTCATCGCCTCTGATCTTATAACGCAATGCAGTGCATACCGGGCATTCATTCAAATTCTCGTATTCACCGCGGTAGAGGATGCAGTCATTAATGCATGCATGTATCTTCTGAACATCTAAACCTAGAGGGCAGACAACCTTGTTTGTTTCGTACGTACTGGCGGGCAACTCGTTATTCTTTGGAAACATATTCTTCAGCATTTTCAGCAAATTTTCAAATCCTGAGTCAGCTACACCTTCCTGTGCCTTCCATTTCAGCAAATCCAGTGTGCAGCCCAGCTTTTTCAGACCATTATCGCATCCTGGGTACAATGACTTTTTGTGGTCCTCTAACATGCGATCCAAATTCTCCCTCTCCTTTTCAGTTTCGCAGCGTCTCCGTGCATCAGCAATGGTCCGACCAAGATCATCAGCGGGCTCATCATGTGTTGTTGGAGATATGCCCAAGAGGCAATAATAAAATGGTTATTATAATATATCTTTGTGTTTATGATAATGTTTGCAGACCATGCCATAATTTTATTAACCGAAACATTGATACATGTGTGTTATGTAAACAACAAGGACTCTCTAGTAAGCCTCTTGTATAACTAGCTTGTTGATTAATAGATGATCATGGTTTCGTGATCATGAACATTGGATGTTATTAATAACAAGGTTATGTCATTGATGATTGATGTAATGGACACACCCAATTAAGCGTAGCATAAGATCATGTCATTAAGTTCATTTGCTATAAGCTTTCGATACATAGTTACCTAGTCCTTCGACCATGAGATCATGTAAATCACTTATGCCGAAAGGGTACTTTGATTACATCAAACGCCACTTGCGTAAATGGGTGGTTATAAAGGTGGGATTAAGTATTCGGAAAGTATGAGTTGAGGCATATGGATCAAGAGTGGGATTTGTCCATCTAGATGATGGATAGATATACTACGGGCCCTCTCGGTGGAATGTCGTCTAATTAGCTTGCAAGCATATGAATGGTTCATAAGAGACCACATACCACGGTACGAGTAAAGAGTACTTGTCGGAGACGAGGTTGAACGAGGTATAGAGATACCGATGATCAAACCTCGGACAAGTAAAATATCGCGTGACAAAGGGAATCGGTATCATATGTAAATGGTTCATTCGATCACTAAGTCATCGTTGAATATGTGGGAGCCATTATGGATCTCCAGATCCCGCTATTGGTTATTGGTCGGAGAGAAGTCTCAACCATGTCTGCATAGTTCACGAACCGTAGGGTGACACACTTAAGGTTTGATGTCGTTTAAGTAGATATAGAATATGGAATGGAGTTCAAAGTTTTGTTCGAAGTCTCGGATGGGATCCAGGACATCACGAGGAGGTCCGGAATGGTCCGGAGAATAAGATTCATATATAGGAAGTCACTTTCCAAGTTTGGAAATGATCCGGTGAATTTATGGAAGGTGGTTTCTAGAATTATCCGGAATAAATCACTATGGAAAGGTGGAGTCCCGGTTGGACTCCACCAACCCTAACTTGCCCACCAAGTGGGAGGGTGGAGTCCATGGTGGACTCCACCTCCTTGGCCGGCCAAGCAAGGGGGGAAAGGGGAGAGTCCCAACCCAACTAGGTTTCGCCCATATGGTAGTTTTGAATTGGGGTCTTATTCGAAGACTTGGGCAAACCCTAGATGTGTTCCACCTATAT
>NC_061511.1:56964108-56986328 GCF_022539505.1 Lolium rigidum | reverse complement strand
AAGGCGTTAAAAGCGCTTATGGGAGACAACCCATGTTTTACCTACAGTACTTTGTTTTTATTTTGTGTCTTGGAAGTTGTTTACTACTGTAGCAACCTCTCCTTATCTTAGTTTTGAGTTTTGTTGTGCCAAGTTAAGCCGTTGATAGAAAAGTAAGTACTAGATTTGGATTACTGCGCAGTTCCAGATTTCTTTGCTGTCACGAATCTGAGCCCACTGCCCTGCAGGAAGCTCAGAAAATTATGCCAATTTACGTGCATGATCCTCAGATATGTACGCAACTTTCATTCAATTTGAGCATTTTCATTTGAGCAAGTCTGGTGCCATTTTAAAATTCGTCAATACGAACTGTTCTGTTTTGACAGATTCTGCCTTTTATTTCGCATTGCCTCTTTCGCTATGTTGGATGAATTTCTTTGATCCACTAATGTCCAGTAGCATTATGCAATGTCCAGAAGTGTTAAGAATGATTGTGTCACCTCTGAATATGTCAATTTATATTGTGCACTAACCCTCTAATGAGTTGTTTCGAGTTTGGTGTGGAGGAAGTTTTCAAGGATCAAGAGAGGAGTATGATGCAACATGATCAAGGAGAGTGAAAGCTCTAAGCTTGGGGATGCACCCGGTGGTTCACCCCTGCATATATCAAGAAGACTCAAGCGTCTAAGCTTGGGGATGCCCAAGGCATCCCCTTCTTCATCAACAAATTATCGGGTTCCTCCCCTGAAACTACATTTTTATTCGGCCACATCTTATGTGCTTTTTCTTGGAGCGTCGGTTTGTTTTTATTTTTGTTTTGTTTGAATAAAATGGATCCTAGCATTCACTTTATGGGAGAGATACACGCTCCGCTGTAGCATATGGACAAATATGTCCTTGGTTTCTACTCATAGTATTCATGGCGAAGTTTCTCCTTCGTTAAATTGTTATATGGTTGGAATTGGAAAATGATACATGTAGTAATTGCTATAAATGTCTTGGGTAATGTGATACTTGGCAATTGTTGTGCTCATGTTTAAGCTCTTGCATCATATGCTTTGCACCCATTAATGAAGAAATACATAGAGCATGCTAAAATTTGGTTTGCATATTTGGTTTCTCTAAGGTCTAGATAATTTCTAGTATTGAGTTTGAACAACAAGGAAGACGGTGTAGAGTCTTATAATGCTTTCAATATGTATTTTATGTGAGTTTTGCTGCACCGGTTCATCCTTGTGTTTGTTTCAAATAAGCCTTGCTAGCCTAAACCTTGTATCGAGAGGGAATACTTCTCATGCATCCAAAATACTTGAGCCAACCACCATGCCATTTGTGTCCACCATACCTACCTACTACATGGTATTTATCCGCCATTCCAAAGTAAATTGCTTGAGTGTTACCTTTAAAATTCCATCATTCACCTTTGCAATATATAGCTCATGGGACAAATAGCTTAAAAACTATTGTGGTATTGAATATGTAATTATGCACTTTATCTCTTATTAAGTTGCTTGTTGTGCGATAACCATGTTTGCTGGGGAACGCCATCAACTCATTGTTGAATTTCATGTGAGTTGCTATGCATGTTCGTCTTGTCTGAAGTAAGGGCGATCTACACTGAGTTGAATGGTTTGAGCATGCATATTGTGAGAGAAGAACATTGGGCCGCTAACTAAAGCCATGATTCATGGTGGAAGTTTCAGTTTTGGACACTTATCCTCAATCTCATATGAGAATAATTAATTGTTGTCAAATGCTTAAAGCATTAAAAGAGGAGTCCATTATCTGTTGTCTATGTTGTCCCGGTATGGATGTCTAAGTTGAGAATAATCAAAAGCGAGAAATCCAAATGCGAGCTTTCTCCTTAGACCTTTGTACGAGGCGGCATAGAGGTACCCCTTTGTGAAACTTGGTTAAAGCATATGTATTGCGGTGATAATCCAGGTAGTCCAAGCTAATTAGGACAAGGTGCGAGCACTATTAGTACACTATGCATGAGGCTTGCAACTTATAAGATATAATTTACATGATGCATATGCTTTATTACTACCGTTGACAAAATTGTTTCATGTTTTCAAAATCAAAGCTCTAGCACAAATATAGCAATCGATGCTTTTCCTCTATGAGGACCATTCTTTTACTTTCAATGTTGAGTCGGTTCACCTATTTCTATCCACCTCAAGAAGCAAACACTTGTGTGAAGCTGTGCATTGATTCTTACATACTTGCTTATTGCACTTATTATATTACTCTATGTTGACAATATCCATGAGATATACATGTTACAAGTTGAAAGCAACCGCTGAAACTTAATCTTCTTTTGTGTTGCTTCAATACCTTTACTTTGAATTATTGCTTTATGAGTTAACTCTTATGCAAGACTTATTGATGCTTGTCTTGAAGTGCTATTCATGAAAAGTCTTTGCTTTATGATTCACTTGTTTACTCATGTCATCACCATTGTTTTGATCGCTTGCATTCTCTACATATGCTTTACAAATAGTATGATCAAGTTTATGATGGCATGTCACTCCAGAAATTATCTTTGTTATCGTTTTACTGCTCGGGACGAAGCAGAACTAAGCTTGGGGATGCTGATACGTCTCCAACGTATCGATAATTTCTTGTGTTCCATGCTACATTATTGATGTTATCTACATGTTTTATGCACACTTTATGTCATATTCGTGCATTTTACTGGAACTAACCTATTAACAAGATGCCGAAGTGCCGATTCTTTGTTCTAGCTGTTTTTGGTTTCGAAATCCTAGTAAAGAAATATTCTCGGAATTGGACGAAATAAAAGCCCGGAGGCCTATTTTCTCACGAAGCTTCCGAGAAGACCGAAGACGAGACGAAGAGGGGCCACGGGGGAGCCAAACCCTAGGGCGGCGCGGCCCCCCTTGGCCGCGCGGCCCGTGGTGTGGGCCCCCGTGCCGCCTCTCGACTTGCCCTTCCGCCTACTTAAAGCCTCCGTGACGAAACCCCCGATGCCGAGAGCCACGATACGGAAAACATTGCCGAGACGCCGTCGCCGCGGATCCCATCTCGGGGGATCCTGGAGATCGCCCCCGGCACCCTGCCGGAGAGGGGAATCATCTCCCGGAGGACTCTACACCGCCATGGTCGCCTCCGGAGTGATGAGTGAGTAGTCTACCCCTGGACTATGGGTCCATAGCAGTAGCTAGATGGTTGTCTTCTCCCCATTGTGCTATCATTGTCGGATCTTGTGAGCTGCCTATCATGATCAAGATCATCTATCTGTAATTCTATATGTTGCGTTTGTTGGGATCCGATGAATAGAGAATACTTGTTATGTTGATTATCAAAGTTATGCTTATGTGTTGTTTATGATCTTGCATGCTCTCCGTTTCTAGTAGAGGCTGCGGCCAAGTTTTTACTTTTAACTCCAAGAGGGAGTACTTATGCTCGATAGTGGGTTCATGCACGCATTGACACACGGGACGAGTGACGAAAGTTCTAAGGTTGTGTTGTCTTGTTGCCACTAGGGATAAAACATTGATGCTATGTCTAAGGATGTAGTTGTTGATTACATTACGCACCATACTTAATGCAATTGTCTGTTGCTTTGCAACTTAATGCTTGGAGGGTTCGGATGATAACCTGAAGGTGGACTTTTTAGGCATAGATGCAGTTGGATGGCGGTCTATGTACTTTGTCGTAATGCCCAATTAAATCTCACTATACTCATCATGATATGTATATGCATTGTCATGCTCTCTTTATTTGTCAATTGCCCAACTGTAATTTGTTCACCCAACATGCTGTTCGTCTTATGGGAGAGACACCTCTAGTGAGCTGTGGACCCCGGTCCAATTCTCTTTACTGAAATACAATCTCATTGCAATACTTGTTTTTCTTGTTTTCTCTGCAAACAATCATCTTCCACACAATACGGTTAATCCTTTGTTACGGCAAGCCGGTGAGATTGACAACCTCATCTGTTTCGTTGGGGCAAAGTAGCTTGGTTGTGTTGTGCGAGGTTCCACGTTGGCGCGGAATCTCGGTGTTGCGCCGCACTACATCCCGCCGCCATCAACCTTCAACGTGCTTCTTGGCTCCTCCTGGTTCGATAAACCTTGGTTTCTTTCTGAGGGAAAACTTGCTGCTGTGCGCATCATACCTTCCTCTTGGGGTTGCCCAACGAACGTGTGAAATACACGCCATCAGCTCTCTGTTGCTAGTAGAGGCTCTGGCCAAGTTGATACTTGTAACTCCAAGAGGGAGTATTTATGCTAGATAGTGGGTTCATGCCTCCATTGATTCTGGGACAGTGACAGAAAGTTCTAAGGTTGTGGATGTGATGTTGCCACTAGGGATAAAACATCAATGCTTTGTCTAAAGATATTTGTATTGTTTACATTACGCACGTACTTAATGCAATTGTCATGTTGTTTGCAACTTAATACTTGGAAGAGGTGCGGATGCTAACTCGAAGGTGGACTTTTTAGGCATAGATGCATGCTTGGATAGCGGTCTATGTTCTTTGTCGTAATGCCCTAAGTAAATCTCATAGTAGTCATCATGATATGTATGTGCATTGTTATGCCCTCTCTATTTGTCAATTGCCCAACTGTAATTTGTTCACCCAACATGTTATTTATCTTATTGGAGAGACACCACGAGTGAACTGTGGACCCTGGTCCATTCTTTTACATCTGAAATACAACCTACTGCAATCATTGTTCTCTGTTGTTCTTTGCAAGCAAACATCATTCTCCACACCATACATTTAATCCTTTGTTTTCAGCAAGCCGGTGAGATTGACAACCTCGCTGTTAAGTTGGGGCAAAGTATCTTGATTTTGTTGTGCAGGTTCCACGTTGGCGCCGGAATCCCTGGTGTTGCGCCGCACTACACTCCTTCACCAACAACCTTCACGTGGCCTTCATCTCCTACTGGTTCGATAACCTTGGTTTCTTACTGAGGGAAAACTCGCTGATGTACGCATCATACCTTCCTCTTGGGGTTCCCAACGGACGTGTGTTTTAACGTCACAAGCAGCTACTTTTCTGGCGCCGTTGCAAGCCCCGCCTCGCGCAAGCAGTCATGTCGTTAGAAACCAAAACCGTACCCCTGTACATGAGCATAAGCGGCATGGCTGTAGGATCCTCACTAAATTCTCTCATGTCTTCTTTGGTGGCTAATAAGACTAAGGAGTTCACTCTCTCACTTTTCATTATATCACTCATGACATTACAATTCTCTCGCCTATCTAAAGGTGCATCCTCCAAGTTTACTTCAACTTTCTGACGAGATTCATTGACAATTTGTTGTGGGGACATAGGCTGTAAGTTGATTTTCTTGCCCTTGAACTCCAAGTGATATGTATTGGCACGGCCATTGTGTTGCACATAACTGTCATAGAGCCAAGACCGACCCAATAGGAGGTGACACACCGTCATAGGAACCACATCAAAATCAATGGAATCCTTATACGGTCCAATCGTAAATTCAACACGCACCATGTGGTTTACCTTCATCTCACCATTGTCGCTCAACCACTAAATATAGTATGGATGCGGGTGTGGTAGATACTTCAACTTCAGCTTGGTACACAACTCCTTTCTTGCTAAATTGCGGCAACTCCCGCCATCAATAATGACCTTGCAAGCCTTGTCAGGACCAACTAATGTCTTTGTTTGGAACAAATTGCAACGCGAGTAAATGCACTAGGTAACACATTAAGAGCACGCTGAGACACAACAATAGTGCGAGCTTCAGACGGATAAGCATCTACACCATCACTGTCATAGTCATCATCTTCTGGAGCATATGGATCAACATCATCTCCAGTATCATACTCATTGTCCTCATTAATAATCATGACCTTGCGGTTAGGACAATCTCTCTTGAAGTGACCCTTGCCACCACATGTATGGCAATTCATATCGCGGTTGCGCACAGTAGACATGCTAGAACCACTCGTACTTGCAGCAGATTCAGACTTCTTTGTGTTGGACATATTGGAGACCGGCTTGCTAGACGCAGTCGAATATGGTGCGGGACGCGTAGATGGCGCCGCCGCCGTAGATGGGGGTGCCCTAGGCGTGTAGCGCCCAGCTCCAGTAGCATGACCTTTAACCTTTGCTTCGTCAGCCAACTGTGATTCAGCTTCTCTTGCATGATGTAGCAACTCATTCATAGTGGTGTAACTGTAATGACGAACAATGCCTTTGATATCATACTTCAAACCATTGAGAAAACGATTCATTATCATCTCAAGTGACTCACGGACACGGCCACGCTGCATTAGCATCTCCATCTCCATGTAATATTCATCAACAGTCTTCACACCTTGTCTCAATAGGATCAACTTATCAAATATATTTCGCAGATAATTAGTGGGCACAAAACGATCGTTCATTGCTGCCTTCATTGCACGCCATGTGATAATAGGCGGCTCACCATCTTCTTCGCGAGCACGAACAAATCCATCCCACCAACGCAATGCATAGCCACAAATTCGGAAGAAGCAAGCTTGATCTTCCTATCTTTAGTGTAATTATGTAAGCGTCATAACTTCTCAATTTTCAGCTCCCAAGTGAGGTATTCTTCAACATCAGCACCTCCTTCAAACTTGGGTATGGAGAACTTGGGCTTACCCAATCCATCTTCTTCCTCAAACCCACGACCTGGACGTCGGAGTTCAGCAAACCCATGAGGACGGTTACCACGCCCTGCACCACGATTAGCATTAGCTGCTTCATCTTCTGCTTCGTCTTCGTCTTCTTGTTGCTGTTGTTGAGTGAGATTACCAACAGCTAGTTGCAAATCTTGAAGACTGCGCTGGATATCCGTCATTTGATCTCTCATTGTGGTGACGGTCGCATTAGTAGCATCCAGCTTTTGGAACATCCCTTGGACCGTCCCCCTAAGCTCATCATCTTGAGTGCGGAATTCACGTCGCATCTCATTACGAAGAGCCTCATACTCCCTCCATGTCATCAAATCAGCGGAATTCTTGTTTTCCTGGTTAACAATTTTTTCATCACTAGCAGACATGGTTAGTAGATTAGTGCACTAAAACAAATATATATGGTGGTACTCTCACAACTCACTCAAAACTGATAAGAAAAGGAAATCTTACCGCTCCAAAGTGAATTAGTATTGCTTACCACTTGTAGTGATGACTAGTGCACGGATGTAGCGAAGCGAATATCAAGGGTACAAGAACAAATCACACGGCAAAGCAGAATATATGTGGGGCTGTAGGTAGGCTACCTATTTGCACCAATAACAAGCTCTAGCGCTGACCGTAGACAACCAATGATACTCACACAATGCGATAAATGTGGCAATGCAACTATATGGATGAAAGGTTGCAATGCACTCGAGAGACGCTAGCAAAGCTCAATGGGACAGGCACAAGATTGCTCAACTACGGGTGCAGTTAAAGAAAACTTAGGCCTTCACTTGATTCTACTAGCACTTCACGTATCTTTTTGTAATTTTCTTTTGTAGAGCACACAGCTATATAGCTCTTTTTGCTTCTTTTCAAATTTTTTTGACTCAACTCCTTGATAACACGGCCAACAGATAATGCAAAGCACCAAAACCCTAATGAGCAGCCTGTCGAGCGGTAAAACTAGTCTCTTACGGGAAGTTCCTAGTCACGTATATCGAAAGGCTGTGGCTATGGTTTGGACAAACACACTTGTATGCTATGTGGACTCGGAGCAACAAAAACTGACTCTAGATGAAAGCGGAAACACAAACCCTAACAATACTAGATGGAAGAAAAAGATACGCAAAAACAACTACGAAAAGCAACTACAACTCGAAATTAGTGCAATCTAACGCTATGGCAAACCCTAACCCTATTTTTTTGGCTTTTTCTGTATAGGAAAATACTCACAACTCAACTATGGGGTGGATTATGGATGGCTTACCGAGGAAACACTGAAATCTGATACCAAGATGATAAGGGGTGGCCCGATCTTCTCAGTAAGCAAAGGTGGTGATGATGATCACGGGGCGAACACATCGGAGATAACTTAATTAAGTGGATGATAACTTGTATGACACAAGAAGATCTCTCGATTGGTCCCTGTCGCCAATGCAACAGCTCTCAACCCTGCAAGATATTCGCAACTCCACACACTTGCACACGTAGCCACCGACCACGAAGCGGTAAGTTGCAACCTTCTAATTCCCAATGGAATAGCAGATCACACAAGACTTTCAGAGATTACACCAAATAAATGCAATATGGTGTAGGGATTCAATAGAGTTGCAAAGCAATCAACTATGAACTAAGGTTTATCTTAAACGTGGTCTAAAGCAACTTTGGGGGCGTCCTGGGCACTTATATAGGCGTCCGGGATGACCTCAGGTCGAAAAAGTACAAAAATAACCGACCCAGAATAGATCTGGTCGAGACAGACTCGGACTCGGCCGGCCTGGGGGCTGGTCGACCGGGTCTGGGACCGGCCCATCCGGTTTCAACCGGATGCGGCGCCGGGTGGTGACCGGGTGACGACTCCAGAGCCCCTGGACAGTGGCCCGGTTGGCACAAGCGTCTGGTCCGGTTTGGACCGGGCTGATCCGGCGTGGCAGCCGGTCGGACCGGACCTGGGACCGGTTGGTCCGGCGGCACGTCCGGTCTGACCGGACCTGGCGCCGACCTGGACTGGATCTCCTCCTCTCGCGCATGCCTCCCGCTCCTCCCTCGCGCGTCCATGGGATGTCTTCATGTCGAGCTCCATGTCCAGCTTCACGTCCAGCTTCTCCTCCAGCTGCTCCTCTCCTCCTTGTGCAATGCTTGGTTCCTCTTCATACTTGATCATACATAAGTAATACGACTTAGGCAGTATAAAGTTCTCATCGATCAAAGTATCACGTAGGAACAAGTTCACATGTTGCTTAAGTAGCTTCGCACGAGCTCGTGTCATTGGTCCAATCCTGACTTCATTGGATTTGAGCTTCACATCAGCATCATCTGCATCTTGCAATGACGGAGGTAGTAGTATGGCAGGGATGTCCTCATCATCTAGAGCCATGCCCGGAAGAGGTTGACTTGGTGTTTGACCGTAACCCTAGCTTTGCCGAGATGGTAGCACAAGTGAGGATTGAGTTCAATTGGAATGGGCGAAATGATGGTGTTGAGTTAGAGGGAAGACATAATATGGGGTAAGGAATGCACGTCCGTTGGAAGACAATGCGTATCAACTCCGAGCAACGTTGGTCCGTTTACAAGGAGACGGTGGCTGGGTCACAAGACAAGGCTCTGGAGTTGTTTGCAACCAAGACGGCTGATGCTAATATCGAGCTTGACCTTAACCGGCGCTCCTCCCCCGTTGATGCTAGGAGTCCACCACCCATGAGCCAAGAAGAAGCCACCGAATCTCCCATTATCCAATCTCCCATTGCCCAAGATGCACCATTGGAGAAGGAGTATGACGAGCATGACGATGGTGATAATGGTTTCGAGATGAATTACAACAATGTCGGTGATTTGGATGCATATTTGACAAAAGAGGACATTGACCACTCCATTCCTTATTCCCGATGCAAGAGGACATGCATATGAGTGGGCACCGCATACGCCAGAAACCTGCCTCCTCCAAGCACTTGGGGTTGAGGTCACTCATCGCCGAGCCAATATGGTCAAAGCTACCATATGGCTCCCAATCCACCTTCAGCATACAAATATTTCAAAATTTACAACATGCAAGTGAAATTTATGAAAAAAGATAGCAAAAGAGTGATGGCTTCAGAAAGGTTACATGCTCAGCGGTAAGAGTGTCCAACTCCTCAGTGTAGTGCCAGGCCCGGGCCCATGGGAGTGCGGCCCGTGCGGCCGCACAAGGCCCACAAATTTTTGGGGCCCCAAAATATTGGAATTTCTTTATATATAGCGTAAATACGGAACATGGACACAAAATAAGTATAGTCCAGTCGGTTGCCACCTGATGAATGGTTGTTGTTTTACCATGTGGTTCCAGGTTCGATTTTTCTTTCTAGGCTGCAGGTCGTGTTTTTTTATTTTCTTTAGTTTTTTGCTAATTCTGATTGATGCGTGTGATCCCAAAATTGCACTTCACTTGAAATATCTAAATAATAATAGCTGCCATTTTAATTTACAGAGGGTGATGTAAATTTGATTTTATTGATCTTGTGGGGATAGTTCTTATACCAGTAATAGATTTTTTCCCCCTCGTCCCTCTCACGAGTGAACAGTAGTTTGAGAGTCTCCTGTGAGCGGCCGGGTCGATCCCGAGCCCTTCTTGCCGGTCCGTTCTGGCCGGCCGGAGGTGACGCCGGAGTAGCTGTATATAGTAGAAGTAGTAGCCTTAGTGCTAGAAGTTGGCTTTATGCCGTAGTTTGGCACTCTGCCGGGAGGAAATCACCAGATCTTGTTGGCCGGATCTGGTGGGTGCTTCTTCTCCTTGTTCTTGTTGTGGTGCTTCCATGGTGGGAGCCAGATGCGGCGGCTGACAAGGGGAGTGGCTACTCCCTCAATAAGGCCTCTGTTTGCCTCAATCGTGGATTTGGAGTTGACGGTTCTGACTCCAGGTCTTCTTTCTTCATTCGCCATGGAGGTGAGCGAGGGAGAGGCTTGTGGAGTTGCTGCTGTCGGTGTTCGAACCTGCAACAGGGGAGAGCTTCTGTTTCTCTCGGGAGATCCCTCACACCGGCATCTTCGTCGGTGTATTCCATGGCTGAATGGCGGCCTCTCCCTCCTTCCGTGTCGGCGACGGTTCTCTCCGGTCGGCGACAGGAGGTCGTTCTCGGGAGTTTCTTCACGCCGACAGCCTCGTCGGTGTACTTCATGGCCAAATGGTGGCGGCTCCCGCCTCTGGCGTCAGCGACGGTTTCTTCCGGTTAGCGTCTGCAGGTCATCTTCAACCTCCAGGCTCTTATGCCATTGCGGAGGCCCTTTGGCTCCAGTGCAGCTGGCTCCCGCCTCACCGCCCCAACTGGCTCGGTCCCCGGCGACGGCGAGGTTGACTGCGCTGTCCAGTGGAATTGCGGTGGAGAAGGAGCTGGCCTTGATTGCTTTTTCAGTTTTTCTTCCAGGGTCACTAGTGTAAAGCGCAAGGGTCTATCTGTTATTTTCTATTTTCGTAGGACCCTTTTTGTAAGATGTACTTCCACCGCTTATGATCAATGAGAATCTCTCGGTCCTTCTGGACCGGCCCCTGTTCAAAAAAAAACGTACTTATTGGAATGGCCTTATATGCAATAAGCTCTTGAGATTCTGAAAATTTCTTTTTCTATTTTCAAAATCCAACCAGTTTAAATGTATCAAAATCATTAGATGTGGTCAGACTTGCTTTGGAAACTATATGTTCCTTTTAAAATAGATATTAAGATGAACTTACCACAAGTTTAGAATCTAGACATTAGATTTTCAATTTAAACGTCTATAAGAGGCACAAGAGGCATATACACACTGTATAATTATTTATTAGTTCTATTTTTTAGAGATACAGGGCCCATAATAAAGTTTCGCACAGGGCCCGGGTTTTCCCGGCCCGGCCCTGTGTACTGCTTATACATGACCATTGGATCGTTCGTCATCTCCGAGACATGGTCCCACAAGTAAGCCCAAGTGGGCTCCCGATCAAGGTTCTCGTAATGAGCCCATCGCATCTTGTTGTATCTCTCGGGCTTTGCCCAACTGGTAGGTGTTCCCAGCTCCATACGGAAAGTAGGAGCATGCATCCACCAATACCGCCGACACCAGCCCTGCGACAACCTTCGTCCAACTGCGTACATACGAAATTTGGTTAGTACTTTGTCTAGCATACTACTATACAAGAATATTAAAGTATGAAAATCATTACCTGACGGTACAGGTAGGCAAGTGCCGCTGTTCCCCAACTCCACTGGTGCTCCAACTTCGTCAGCGCCTTGAGCCAACACCAATGAGCCAACTTCCCACCACTGTCAGCAAAGAGAGTCCTCGAAATGACATACCACAAATACACTCGGGTGTATGTCCGGACAGTGTCACGGTTGGCCCCTTCTGGGCATTCTCCAAAGTTAGTCTTGATCCACTTGTAATTTGCGCCGGAGGGAGTTCTATCTTTTCTATTTGCTGGCTCCGGAGGAGCCATGCCAATAAGGTCCTCGATCTGCTCGCGCCACCCATCAGAAGATGTGTTCATACACAGTGCCTCGCCCTAAATAGGAAGACCAAGGATCATGGAAACATCCTGAAGAGTAGGGGTCATCTCGCCGGCCCTCAAGTGAAAGGTGTGCGTCTCCGGCCTCCACCGGCTGACAAGTGCGGTGAGTGCCGCGGCATTCATGTTCGGCAGCCCCCGGCTTACAAGCGTGATGAACGGGAGAAGACTGGTAGGTTGGATGTGCTCCGTGTACCGCTCATCATACGGCATGTCCTTCATGCTACCGTGGTAACGAATCTTCAAGGGCTCAAGAACCTACAAGCACATCCAGACACAGAATATGATGCCATATTCAATGGAATAAAACAAGAAGTGTTAACAAAATAAATATTAGTACATTCCTCTTTTCCGCGATATTATATGCCCGGTGTTCCTTGTCATACTGATGATCTAGGAGCCACACCATCCTACATTTTTTTCACAAATACACAGAATAAGAACTACCATATTGTGACCATACATGTTCTATATTTGGGTTCTCCTAACAAATATGAGCCATTCCTAAGAAAATACTAGGATAATAGAATGCATTTGCTAAGCAAATATTAGCCATTTCAACACATACATACATAGGGTTTTAACACATACATGTAAAATTTCATATCTAGAGTTCCAACAAATCTATGGTTCAAACACATGCATACATGAGGCTATCAATTTCAACACAAACTACAATACAGATTCCACCAACCAACATTTCAAATCTAGTTTCCATGTCTAGGGTTCATGTCCAAATCTAGCAAAATCTATGAAATTAGTGGATGAATCGAAAGGATTCGAAGGAGATTACCTTGAGGAATGGATGGGGAAGGATTTGGCCGGTCAGATCTGACGAATTCGTGGCCGATTTTGTGGGGGCGGAGGAGAGGCGGCCGGCGGCGGCGGTTCCGAGTTCCAGAGAAGAAAAGAAGAGGGAAGAAGAAGAGGGTCGGGATGGGCGGGCTCGGGTGCCACACATAAGTGGATGTGTGACGCCATTCGGAACGGCGCCACATATCCCTGCCACGTCGGCTGATCAACGGCGCGCAGCATCGACCATGCCACATCGGCATGGATGTGTGGCACCGTTCGCACGGGCGCCACACAGTGAAGTGTGGCGCTGATCGCAAGGGCGCCACACAAAAGGATTAGTCGGGTGAAATAGTTTGGCCAGAGGATCATTCCGTGCTTTTCTTTCAGAAGTAGGTTATTTTTGTCAAAATCGCCTTGAACCTGGGTGTGCCACGTGCACAACTGTGAGTTAGACACTGAGATGAGGCTTCTTATTATCGGTGATACAGACTAGGTACTTCGCCGTCCGTGGGGCTCCTGCTCCCACCAATCCCTTCAAACCATTCCAAGCAACTTAGCAGTCTGAAATTTATCCAAATTTAGATGTATCTAGTTACTAAATAATACTTACATATATTAAAATTTTCACAAATCTCGGACAAACATTAGAGATGGATGTAGTACGAAAAATGAAAAGATCCAAGGTGAGATGAAACCAGTGGTATTTTTTAACAAGCAAAACGCAGAGCACAAGCTTTGAACCTGGGTGTGCCATGTGCACAAATGTAAGTTAGACACTCAGATAAGGTTCCTTATCGGTGACAAGGACTAGGTACTTTGCCAGATTCATTATAATCCATTCCTTAGAGCACCTCCAGACGTCCCCCGACGAGGCCCCCGACACCCCTTTCTTCATCTGTACGGCATTATTCGGCCCAACCGCGCCCCGAGTTTCTCGTTTTCCCTCATAAAAGGGCCTAAATCCATCCGGAGAGCCCAGTCCATCCACGTCCTTCCGGGGTGCGCTCAGGGAGTCCGGACGAAAGAAAAGCAGAGACGGGCTCGCTCTGTCAGCGAGAAAACACGCGAACCCCACCACTTTCTCACCGCAAAACCCCCTCCCCCTCGTAGCCCTCTCGCCGCTGGCACCAACCCTCGCCAATCCGCCGACTTGTTGCCTATATTCCGCCGCCCCTCCTCCCACCGGCCTATATTCCGTCGACCTCCTCCCGTCTTCCTATATTCCGCCGTCGGGCTACTCCTCGCGCTCCGCGTCTCGCCTCGTGTCGACCGCAATGCATCAGATGTGGGAGGTGATGAACTGTTCTGTGTGGTTACACAACATGATTATTGAGAATAAGCGAAAGTATCCAGTTCCTCTGAGCGAGCAAGCTGCACCATATGACAGAGAGGGTCCTCTTGCACAGCCTAATCACCATTCACCAGGTTCCGACATCATGGGCTTCGTTCATCGCTATACGTCAGGAGATTCGAGACTCCACAATGCATCAACAACTGCAGGATGATCTGGTGGAGCACATATGGAGGCTTCGAGGCAACACCAACTAGTTTCCATTTGATTTGTTTCAAAACTTGTTAAATTATTTGCTTGCTTTGAACTGTAACGTTTATTTGTGAAAATATGCCAAATATTGGCCAAAATTTGTCAAATACGCCGAACTGTGAGTTTATTTGTGAAAATAAAGCCAAATACGCCGTTCGTCGGGCACCTAGCTAGGGGCGGATGGAAGTTCGGCTCTCCCCACGCCAAACTTTCGTCCAATCCGACGGTTCTTCACCCCGGATTTGGCCGTGGGGAGCGCCAACGGATGGAGGTGCTCTTATAACTCTTGTGCGTAGACACGGACGAGCGAAGCTCACTCACACTTCTTCTTCCGGATCATGTTTTCTCTCTTTGACCTGGCCTCTTTGTTGTGTCCTTGGTCATTGCCAATGCAGCTGCCCACCGAGACGCCACCCTCACTACCAAGGCCTTCGAGGAGCACAACTGCACAAGAAGAGTTGTGACACACCTAGAGAGGGCACATGAGGGCTACATAGCCTACATTCGTGATTCTCATCTTAAAAAACTGTATCTAATATGATATTTTAGTTTGTGGTGTGTAACTTAATGTTTTTTCATTCGCGATGTGCTTAATTGCACTAGCATAGCTCCTAATTACATTTGTGTATTAGTTGTGCTACTAATTGTCAATATTTAGGTTAACATATTTGGGATGGTTTTTTGCTTTGACAACATATGCCTGCATTTGGAGTGCCAACTAAATGGGTCTGTCGGTGAGAACACACTTCGCCAACGGTTCGTTGGTGAGTGTTGGTCGGTGGAAGTCTACCTAGAAAGAAAGCAAAGAAAGAAAAGGACAACCAGCAACATACAAAAATGTGTATGCATCCCGACTTGCACATTAATGTCGTAGCTACAGCAAAACCAAGGGGCAGCCGCCCCCCTCCCCCGCCCATGGGCTTTTCTCATATTTGCGCCCTAGATTTGAATAAAAAATAGGCTTAAGCTGGGCATTTGAGCCCATTTTGTCCCCCTTGTAGTTGGCCCAAGCTTAGCCACTGTTACACATGTGTCGCAGAAACGTACATGTCATGCCAAACGTGGAATAAAACGAGAGCTCCACGACTGCAGAGGATCCTCGTGCATTGCAAATGGATTCCACTATTGGGTTGTAGAACTACAAAACAATGATCCTATACATTATATATTCAAGATATTTATTTATCTCATCCACTAACATGAAACACAAAGGTATAAGAATTTCTTTTTGAAACATAGGCAAAAGTTTTGCCTCATCCATTAATTAAGAAGAGAGTGTCCAATTTATAGGAGAAAACTGAGAGAAAACTGCCAAGCACAGACAAACAACACACCCACATACACCCACAACTAAGCCTAACAAAGGCTCGAACAACAAAGCCACACCCACTCTAGCGAACACAAGAGACCACAAAGCGATACGAACGAACACTCCAAACATGACCTTCAACACCGCGCCAAAAAAAGATAGGCAATGACATTGGAGGGCACCCATCAATCAATCGCGTATCAATGATAGGCAGCAGCCAAGGTGGCAAGAAAAACGTAAACCTCTCTGGTGACGATAGATTCGGGCACCATTGCCAATAGTTCAGACTTAGCAACCCATCAACAATTGGAACCACATGCCTGTTATACTCAGGCGAAAGAGAGATTGCATCTCAATAGCATCACTCTTCTCAAAGACAAGTGCCTGACTCGGCGGAGAAGCCATAGCCGAGATCTCGTGCAAGTTGAAGCTCACTTCCTTGACAGAATGAGGCATAACCACACCACCACACAACTCCAAGAGCTCAGGCCTGGTTTGCGTGATCATAGTCATGATCGCCGAACTCGCCCTAGCACGAGGAGAGAAACAACCATATAGGCCCACTCCGCTCGCGTTACTTTGCCAACATCAGGCAGAACCAAAGGATCGGTAGGCGCCTGGGAGAGTCTACCCAACGCAGATTCTGCCTGCTCTAGAAAGCCTCCAATCGCTAGCAGCCAGCCGTGCAAAGGAGTCAACAACCTCGCGAAGAGGAGGGATGGCCTCCTGTACTAACTCAGCTTGCTTCTCCAAAGCGGATTGCATATCTAGGAAAGCTCGTGCATGCGGGTTCTTTGGCAGGAGATGAGATTTCAGAAACAAAGTTGCATCTGATTAGTATGAACTAAAGGCCTATTTATCCTATTAAGCTTTTGTTCAGGTGATGTCTTCGTTCCAGATTACGGATGTAGTATGTTTTTTTTTGTCCTATACCTATATTTACGGCAACCGCTAGGGATCGGATCCCGATTCTAGCTTCCCATCGGACCTGTGTTTTGCTGTACGATTCAAAGCACATCGAGCGTTGGATTTTCAGCAGGGTCGTGCACTCCTTCCGTGAAACAAGGGTGTGATTGCATGCTTCCTAATAATTGCTTCTGAAATATATACTAGCGTAAACCTTCCTTACTACTTCCCAATTTAGTACCTTGGGATTTTTTAGGAAAACAAATCCTGTTTCAAAGGAAACTAATAATTTTAGCAAAATTTCAGGCATACGGATTTTCTTCTGTTGAAAGCAAATTTTTATTTCGAGTGTTGTTTGATTTTCCTTTTTTGCATCTGAATTTTGCTTCAATTGTATTGCTTCCATGGTGAATATGGATTTTCTTGGATGTAGTATACAAAAAGTTGTGCCGTGTGTGACATGATACATATATTTCACATAACATTGGGATGTACCAACATGAAATTCGTACGGTTCAAACATAATATAGTAATATTGTAAGCACTTGATTAGTGTGCCAGAAGCTTCATTGATATGCCTATGAAGCATGATTAGTGTGTTAATAAAACTTTGATTAGATGCATAGGAAGCAGACATGTATTGCGAAACCTATAACATTTGTTTTTTTGTGTGACTAAGCTTCATTCCTATACTTGGCGAATTATTTAGTGCTTCATACATTCACTTTACATATTTCAGACAAACTAAATATTTGCTTCCTTCAAGTCGTCAAAATACAATGCTTCGTACTTTCATGTCACATGATTGCTTCATTTAACAAGATGATATGTTTCCTGGTTGCATCAAAAAATTTAACCAAAAATGTGTTACAGACACTAGAAATTCATTTCATTTGGAATCTGAAAACATCAATTTAGAAGGCAGTAGCCCATGAACTACATGATGTAGCCGCGAGCTCCCTTTCCTCTACCGTTGCTTTCCTCGAGATAAAATTTATTGACGACTTGCTGGAATCTATTGGTAGATCGGAGTCCAGATCCTATTGGTAGCATCTTCCTAGTTTGGAATGAACACCTGCATCAAAACAGTGATCTAATACCATACAAATCATGTGAAAAATCATATGGCAATAATTCCATTCCACACTAGTTGCATGATTCAGCAAACTCAGTTAACAATTGTAAACACGAAGCATGAACATAAATCTGACATAGCATAATCAAGCAATAAACGGAAGCAAGTAAAATAGTTTCCAAACATGAACATTGCTAATATAGTTCTCAAAGTATATTGATTGCTTCAATTTTCTTCCCAGAACATAGCTACTAGCATGAATCTACTGCACCATAGAGATTTACTAACATATAATGGCAATGGGCAGGGTATGGGCAGGGTAGAGGAATACCATACCCATACCCGTATAGCCAATGGGTATAAACTTCTACCCATAACCGTACCCATGGGTATAAAACTTACCCATACCCAAACCCGGCGGGTACCCGTACCCATTGGGTACCCGGTGGGTAGAATAAAATGTACACAAGTCAATCACAATTTTACATTTATTGATAATAAATTTAATTATTTTTTTTAACTATCTCAACTTAATAACATGCATTTGAGTACATAACAATTAACAAAATGTAGAAATCACATTCTCATATTCTAACACATAAGTCAACAAAAATAGACGTGTCACGTAAGATTTGACAAAAAACGGGCAGGGTATGGGTTTACCCGCGGGTACGAGGCTATACCCGTGCCCTGCCCATGACTTAACGGGCAGGGTATGGGTACTACCCATGGGTATAAAAGTGTACACATACCCTGCCCATGCGGGTACGGTACCCGTGGGTACCCGTATCCATGGGTAAAATTGCCATCAAATATATGACAACGTGTACGTATATGGATCAGGCAGAAAATTGGGAAGCATGATCTTTACTATTATATTGGAGTTGGTCGTAGGTCATACAACGCGTTTGGTGAAGGAGATTCGAAGCATCCAAGCCGTTCAATGTATATCTCACGGTACCTCGCTGATGGTGTACATCATCTCAATAATAATTACGCGCATCTGCCACTGATGAGTGGAAAATACCGGTTCAAAACAACCACCGAAAATAGCCCCCAGACCCATCGTATCGCTCCCTGACCTCCACCCATGGAACCCTAGCGCAGGGAACCGCCGCCACCACATCTTATCATCTCGCCGACGCAGGCTCAAAGCACCACCGATGCGCACCTTTTCCTCCAACTCTACCTTCGCACCTTCGGTACCCGACCTCCTCCCGTTTCTCCAGCCTCCTCCCAGCGCACCACCAGGCGCCTCTCTTCTCCGTTGTCCTTCGATGCCCCGCTCAAGACATGGTCAGAGAAGGGTGATGACCTGCAGGTCGTGCGATTTTGCAGCGCAGCCACCGGAATCGCCGCATTACCGCCGAAATCGACCCTGCAGTTGTCCGAATCGAGGTCCCCCCGCGGATCTCACCCTCGCTGCCGCCTCGAGGCCAAGCCTACCTCTCCACGACGAACGGTACCTGCAAGAGGAGCTCCTCCCGCACGATACCCTGCGGCCGGACTGTGCTAGCAGCCACTGACTTGAGGCCGCTCCGTACCCTCCGCGACGAACAGGACTTGCGAGAGGAGCTCATCCCGCAGTAAAACGTTCAGGCTGAGCTAGATTTCTCACATCAAGGGATGTCCCCGTTGTGTACTTTACCATGGCTACATATACAGACTGCTATTTTAATTTTGCTCAATGTCAATAACTTCAGTGTTCTACACTACTTTTTTCAGTATTACTATATTTTCATGGCATGGTTGTTTATGTGAGGCTTGAAAAACAAACTTGTAAGCTTTATGGGATGAGATCACTAATCATGATCATGATGCAGGTGACTCAAGTTGTAGAAAAGGATGCAGACCCATGTCCTGAAAAGGATGCAGGTGAGCCTCTTGGTTCTTTTATCAATACTCACTATCTAAGCTTGCATATTCACCAATTCAGATCAAAGAAATCTGGCTAAAAGTACATAGATTTAGTTTAACTACATGCTATTTAGCTCTTAACCCAGCATGTGTTTTCCAATGGCAGATGACACTTTCTGTGAGCAAATTGTAATTACAAATGTTGATATTTAATTTCAGATGGTGCATGGTTGCAGATTCTGACCCTTGTGAGCAGCTGTAGAAGAATAAATGTATGGCGGTAAAGCTTTTACCTGTATCTGCAAAGTGAGACCATATCTTCGGTTTGGTACCATAAGAATAGGTAACTCGTTGACTAGCTCAAACAGGGATTTTTAGCTTCCTTTTATCATGGTAGGAACTTGGAACTATGGTTCAGGAGGAGCAGCAGCTATAATGGTGAATCAGTATGCGAGCCCTGCGTGAAGAAGGTCCTCCTACCAAAGGGCAGAGATAGGTAGATAGCCAAGGACGCAAGGAGACTGTATGTCTGTCTGACTTTGGAAGAGAAGAAATTGTTCGCATCAATTAATACAATGGCTTTTACGGGAATGATTTGATGCAACAAAGTTATGAAAAACTTCCTCTTTGTAGGGATGACTGATCAGATGACTATGGAAACCAACCTTAAAGGGCCTTCATAGTTATTATCTTGCATGTTAAGGTGTGCTTCTGAAGCTGACCCTGATCAACAAGCTGATGAGAAAACCATAACCTAAGTATGTTAAGATGTTGTATCAATGTTTGGCTTTCATATTCAATGATTTCTCATTGTTCACTATTGTTTGATAAAAACATCTCATGTCTTGTTATAGTGACAATTTTGTTGAAGAGCCTAGCAAACAGGGGGCCAAGAAAAGGTGAAAACTAGCCATAGGCTGATGGTTTGAAGTCAGATAGAGACATCCCAAACACGCACTTTTGGCAATGGTCTGATCATTTAGACAGCGGTGTTGGGCAAACCAGGCGGTAAAAAGATTGTCCATGGGAAAAAGGTTAACAATTTGGAGGTTACGCCATTTAGGAGACTTTCTTATGCGCTGTTTAACAACTGAATCCATCCCTTGGTTGCTTATTGATTGATCTGGTTGCACAAATGCATGTGATTATTCAGGTCAGGTCTGCCATGTGCTCTCTTTGATACCAGTGTTAAGTGCTGATTTTTTGTCTCTCTCTTAGCTTCTAAACCTGTGAACCATGAAAATAGGCTTTATTATTTTTCTCACGATCAATGGAGACGCAGGATGGCTCAACCAGGGCAGCACATGTGTTTGCGTGAGGTGCAGCAATATTGGCTCATATTTTCTGATGAAGTCAGTCTTGGCTAGAGAGAATTGATGAATTGATTCATGGAGTTGTTAGCTAATGTTTCCTAATGAGCCTTTTCTTGTGTTAACCGGACTCTGCGCTTGTGACAATGTTGGTATACATAATTTTATTTAATGAAGATGCTCTGTGAGACTATTTGGTGCTTGTTTAGTTCCGTCAGTTAGTAGTGTCCTTTTTTCTTCAATTGGGAAAATATCTTAGGTACTATTAGTTCCATGTCACCCTTCCCTGCATTACTATCTTTCCTACATCTTACTCTAGGAACTACTTTTACCTGCTGCACAAATTGATACTTGATCAGTGATGGTGTATTAGTTAACAAAGCCCCACAATCTGAATGCCCATGTTTAATGCGGTTGTTGCCCACTGATGTATTCGTGTTTAAATCCAATGGTAGATTTATGCTAAGCTTGTTTGTGAATTTAGAAGAAACTCTGACATGAAGTTTCTCTTTTACCTTATCCTGGTGGTCCAGCGTCCAGGATTTTGTAGAGTTCGACCATGTCACACTTGCAAGTTCTTCTCTTGCGAAACTTCACGCTGCCACAACACATGATGGGAAAAAAGTTTTTGTTAAGGTAGCAATAGTTAAAAGAAAATACTGAAGTTCATGTCAAATTTACTTATGTTTACTTTGAAGTTCTACATTATGACAACACAGTTCATACTCTTTCACAATTTGACTGTTGTCTTGACTGATACTCTTGGTCGACTTGGTTATGATAGAGAAACCTTCTCAGAAATCATTAGCTAGGTCAACCACGATACTGATGTTTCCATCTTGTTTAATTGTGCATGTTTCCTGTATATACTTAGAACTGAGGAGCTCTACACCACCAACATACCTAGGGAGGAGCCTTGAGGACGCGCCGCTGCAGTTGCCTCTGTTGGCCAAAGAGGAGCAATTGTAGGGAAATAATTAATAAGAGGAGCTACTTCATCACCCAGTGCGGGTACAAGTAGGATGACATTGTTGAGATCCAACCCTCCAGTGATTGTTAGTTTCCACTACAAGAAAAGTTGCCATGGCCGACGAAGTTGAAGTCGCGCCGTGGTTGCTGGTGTACCATGGCCGACGATTTTGGTCCCTCCGTGGTGCATGTCAAAACTTTTTTTTTCTCGTTTTTGAGGCCGCCTAGCCCGACGAAAGCGGCCAAAACGTCGCGTATGGTGGCCCGGGACGTGGTGCACCGCGAATTCTCGGGTTCGCCGGCCGAGTCAACGCAAATCCGC